>NW_022589713.1:16656610-16797793 GCF_004348235.1 Phoca vitulina | reverse complement strand
CCTTCCTTCCTTCCTTCCTTCCTTCCTTCCTTCCTTCCTTCCTTCCTCTCTGCCTCAATTTTCTGCCACTCCGTACCAGGCACTGATCTGGTGGGAGCTGGGCATATAGTGGTGAACAGAACTATGATAGGCTTCTGCTCTGATTTTCCACATTGTGGTCTTAAAATTATCATTTGTACTAAAAGAAACCAGGGTTTCCTGAAGAAGTGTAGGGTGGAAAATGAATACTCTGAGCCTGGATCCAGTTGCCTCTTTGCGGGAAATACTAGAGCAGAGTTCAACATTGTAAGCTCCATGTGAGTGTGCAATTAACAAAACCCAGAGAGGGACACTCTGTAGGTCAGAGGTCCTGGGCTTTTTGACAATTAAATTGTAAGGCAGAGAAAGCCATTGAGGAGGAATCTGTAGATTAAAAAAAGACTTTACAATGGAACAAACTAGTTTTTTAGTGGAAAAAAAAAAACCTATAATGTGTAGCGGCACAGATCTGAGTGATCCAGCTGTAGAGAGGGGAGGCCTGTAAAGGTCAGGAGAGCAGGCCCTCCCCGGAGCAGGAGGGCGGCTGAGACGGGCGGGGCACAGGCTGGGCTCTGGGTAAGTTCTTTCTCTGCGTGGGTGTGGCTGTAAGGATGCTCACTCTGTAATAGTTGGTTACCCTCTACACTTGTTTTGTGTGGCTCTTTGCATCTTGATTTACGTTACAATAAGAAGGAACGTAAAAGGAAGCAGCAGGTGTCCAGGGCCACTGTGTGCCTGAGACTTTGCTGGGGTGATGAGTGGGGCTCAGTCCTGACCCTGAAGGAGCTTAGTGCTTCATGAGAGACAGAGGTCATTGGTATGGTGATCAGGGTGGGGAAGGAGGGGAATACTGCAGACTGGCAGAGAAGGGTGGCCTCACCAGCCCGGGGGGCAGCAGAAGGCTTGGCGAGGACAAGGTGCTGGGGAAGGACACCTACTGCCCCCCCCAGCCCTGCCAAGGACTCGGGGCGGCACTGGCCCCGTCGGGCTGGTTGGGACAGCAAGCAGGGAACCTGCTCAAGGCCTGGCCCCTAGCTGTGCACTTTCCACAGCATCCATACCCCCACCCCGTGTCTTGGTAACTCCTGCCGGCACCGCTGCCCCGTTCCTCAGGTGGAAGGCAACCGCGGCTTCAAGCGGGGGTGAAAACAGCTCGCCCTCAGCCAGCTGGCCAGTCAACAGAGCAGCTGAGAATTCAACCAAACCCGCATTCTTTTTCCAGGGAGGTCAAGGTATCCTTGACAGATATAGGTGGTTAGTCTGTGTGGGAGCAGATAGCCCAGGCCGGGAGTTAGTTAAAGGCGTTGGCAACAGGAAAGCAGACATTATAAATTTATAAATCACAAAAGTTTTTAATTCATTCTTAACAAAGCCAAACAGCCAAGTTGCTTTTGTTTGAATGAGGATGCCGAGTAGGGCAGGGGCGCACGACGTCTGGGCTGGCGGCAAGTGTAAATTGGCACAGCTTGCCGGGGAGCATCCTGAGGCCGCAGTCCCTTTCCCAGGCGACAAACGAGGCTTCCTGTTCACATACCCATGGGAGAAGAAGGAAAGCTGTACGTGTGGTATACTTGGAGAAAATACAACGCTTCATGAGGGCAGAGGAAAATGTGTAGAAGCAAGAGCATGGGTTTTGATCAGAAAACCTCAAGTTCACATCTCACCATGACTACCCTCCAGCAGTGGGAACTTGGGGATGTGACTCAAGCCCTCCAAGCCCCCTCCATCCTCATCCGTAAAGTGGGCTAATGAGCATTAGATACGTGCATAATGCACCTAATTCATGCTAGGTGATAATAAATTACATTGTTTAATCTTTGTCCTCATTTTTACCTTTTCTGCCCACGTTAGAGATCAGTTTTGGCTTAATCAGTTTGAATCTGTCCTGAAGGATTCTAGAACTCAAGACTTTCTGGAAATAAGAGGCCGTCCCCTCTGGTGTACTTGGCTGTGAGTGGTAACCTGGCTTAGTGGTTAAAGGCATAGGATTTGGAACCTGGCTTCCCGGGTTGGAATCCCAGATCCGCCACTACTGGCTGTGTGGCCTTGGGAAAGTTAACTAAGCTCGCTGTGCCTCAGTTTCCCCATCTGTAATGCGGGGGGAGAATAACAGCTGATTGGGCTGGGAGGATTAAACGTGGTAACACAGCACATTGTACCTCGTGTAGCTCTGCCTTCGGGGTGTCTGCATTAAGGAGCCCGTGAGAAGCCTTCCCCGAGCACCCGGCTGAGTGGCCCCAGGGGTCCGACTGGAGCCTTCCCTGGCCATCAGACTGCTCTGGGGCTTCTCCATTCGAGAGCCTTTGAGAGCCTTGCTCCCATCACCGAGGTTCTTTCTTGGCTTAAGCCCTGACTCAGCACAGTCTAAAGACACTGAAGGTTTAACTCTTTCTTCAAGACTTGGTTTCCTTCTGCTGCTCAGCCCAGCACACCGGCGGGAGCAGCCTCGCTCTGCGGACCACCCGGGCTCCACACCAGCCACTCGGTCTCTGTGCACACCCCACCTCCACGGAGATGGAGGGAGGATCGGTTCGCACTGGAGCCAGGGCTGAACACGAATGCCCCCTGGGTGCCTGTGCGTTAGACACTCATCCCTAGAAGCAGCAGCTAATGGGCAACACTAAGGAAGCACTTGCCACGCAGACTCGGGGTTTCCCCCTGATTTCTGTTCCAGAACTCTGAGGCTGGGCCACAGAGAAGGCTCTCATCCCCTCTGCCGTGTGCCCAGGACCAGTGCAGAATGTGGCACGCCCCCTAGGACTGTGTTCCAGCAGGCTACTGGCTTTTGAGAGCAGGATCCCGGGACTTCCCACCTTTAGGTCACAGGCAGCCTGTTCGCCAAGCAGTGTCGTGGGCTGAACACTGGCACCACCATCGGCTCAGTCCCCACGGGGCAGACCCCACACCTTGCAGAGGTCCCTCAGCCCAGCCTGCCTGGCTGTGGTGTCCAGTGTGGGCTCCCGGGTGGCCGCCTAAAGAAGCTGGGGGGCCTTCCTCATCACGCTCTGTTTCTGCGGGTCATCTAACAGCAGCTTATCTAGGGAGAGAGGGGCAGGACATTTAAAGTCTGTTCATTTAATAAGATTTTAGCAGTCTTAACCCCTGCAAGGCATTTGTCCCTAACACACTTAAGGCTTTTTATCTGCAGAGTAAAGCACAATTGGCCACTTAAAATCTTGAAAAACACACTTTATATCACAAGGAGAGTCAAGTGTTAATTTGTCTTTCCATGTCTCTGTGTGTCTCGCGGGTCTGGCACCCCTCCTGCCTCTTGTCCACTCGGTCCCCTCGCCTGGGTGATCCTTCTAAAGACATCACGAAGGCCACGGCACTGCCGCCTGGCGCAGACGCGTTGTCCAGATGCCCACCTCCCCCTCGCACTGGGCCGGCCGGTGCAGCTCACACAGCGCCGGTGTCCCGGAGAGCTAGCGCCAGCCCCCATATAATGAGCACTTCAATGCTCCCACCAGAATGAGAAAGAGAAGCGAAGAAAGCGAAGAAAAAGACAATCGGCAGATGCGGCAGGAATGGAGAGCGGCTGGACGCTTGCGTACTGCTGGTGGGAACGCAGACCGTACGACTGCCCAGGAAGCCGCTGGACGCAGACGCGGTCCTTCCTGTTGTCTACCCGGCAGACACACCTTCATGTGTGCACGGAAAGACGTGCACAGTATTTGGGAACTGAGTGGGTCTCAGAAAATGCTGGTTGAATGAGTTAAAACCTGTTGTGGAGCACTCTGTGCAGAGGCACATAAGACCTCATCCCTGTCCTTGAGGAGCCCCAGAGCAGGTTCTCTTGATGGAACACACTTTTCCTGAGTGGGTACCGTGTCCTGGGTTTGTGCTTGGTGCCAGGAATATGGGGCTACATCAGAGATGGCCCTTAACCCTGTCAGGAAAAACCAGTCACTTAGCTCAGCAACCAGAGGACCTTGCTCAAGGAAATTTGGTTGGATGAATATCAATATGGACAGCCCTGGCTCACATTCCGTAACTATCTGTGCATGTGATTATGTGATCTCCCTCCATGAGAGCGGGAAGCTGGTCTGTCTGCCTTCCTGCTGTGTCCTGCTCAGCAGCAGACAGCAGCACCTGGCTCCACGTCGGAGGCTCAGCGAGTACATGCTGGATGCAAGAATGGATGGATGAAGTTGAACAGAGGCGGGAAGAGTTCAGGGGTCTCTAGGTAAATTCATTACCCCCATTTCACCGACAAGAGTCCTGAGGATGAGAACACGGAAGGGGCTTGTCCTAAGCCACACAGCTCCTGAATGGGTCTTTCCAAAACCCTGTGGCCTTTCCAGACAGCTCACTGCCTCCTGGAGAGACCCAGGGGCTTGTGTCCACATCCGTGACCCCTTACAGCTGTGAATCATACCACCCATCATGCCAGCCAGAGGAGGGAGACATGTCCCTATGCTCACCCTCCACCAGGGGTTCCCTGCCTGTTGGCAGCTCCCAGTGGAAGCTTGGGCCTCCCACCATGTAAGGAATATTCCACAAAGAGTTTGACAAACCAAACTCGCCTCTGCCAAGGACACTTACCAGCAGTTTGAATTATAACAATCAACCATGGATTTTTGTTTTAACTTAAGACAAAGATTAATATTTCAAGAGAACATGGTTCTAATTTACAGCCAAGACCTTTGGTTTAATCAGCAAAGGAAAAAAAAAGAAGTCTGTGAACATCGTTGGCTCACTCATGTTTTCCCATTGCACTCCTAGCTGGGTTTACCTCTTTGGCCTTTAATTATTCCATTCTCTCACGTGGCTTTATCTCTGACACTTCAGGATGAAAATGTGATTTGCCATTCAGAGGTATCAGCAAAAATCACACTCCAGTCAGCAAATTGAGAGTCTGATAAAGGAACAGAGGGTTGGGCTGAGGCTCTGAAAGCATGTCTTTAAAGTGCTTTTAATTAAATCTGTGTTATTATTTAGGATGGTGGAGAATCATTTACATGCATTACAGGGTTTGTTTGGAAGCTCAGCTGTGCCGTTCCTGTAACTCTAGCATTAGTCATGGAACCTGAGCGCAATGTGACACGTTGGCTTCTTCATTCAGACGTTGTGTGAGCAGCAGCGACCGTGTATACCTGCTTGGTACTAGGCACTAAGCTAGGTTCGGTAGGGGTCACACAGAAACACTCGGCAAAGCTCTTTCCCTGTCGTATCAGGGGCCGGATGACATTACCACGCTGTAATAAAACAGAAGGTGGGAGAAGAGGGTCAAAGGAATGAATAATACTGAGCCTCAATGCTAGCATCTGCTCTAGGGTCTTTGCCTGCATTCACTCTTCTGATCATACAGCCGTCTGCGAAGAACAATCATTACCCCATTTCACAGACAGGAGTCCTGAGGCTCAGAGCACTGAAGGGGTTTGTCCGAAGCCACACAGCTCCTGGATGGGTCTCTCCCAAACCCTGTGCCCTCTCCATGACAGTACATGGCCTCCTGGAGAGGCCCAAGGGCTTGTGCCCACATCCGTGAGGGCTGGCCTCACCCCAGCGGTGAATCACAATACCCATCATGGTGGTCAGAGAAGGAGCCATTTTATAGGCTCACTCTCCACCAGGGGTTCTCTGCCTGTTGTCAGCAAACCTTCCCAGACCCCTCGACTATAGGACCCGCTATAAAAACTGTCGCTTGGTGTGCTCTTCCTTCAGAACATCTGTCACAACCTAAAATATATAGTTATTTGTTTGATTATTCATTTACTATTTCTCTCCCCTGCAACCTGGGAGCTTTACTTATGAGGGCAGAAACCTCACTGCTGTGGTTACCCAGACTTTCCAGCAATAGCACGTTCACTAGCAGAGGGTATTTATAGAACGAAATAAGATAGGAAGTGAGGGAGGGAATGGGGAAGGAAGGAGGAAGGAAGAAGGGAGGGAGGGAAAGAAGGGGGGAGAGAAAAGAGAAATTAGAACGTCTTTTTTAGGAACCCCTGTGATTACTACAGACCTTCCCAGTGTTCTTTTCCCTGCACTTCATGTCTATATTCTGTACTAGCATTTGTAGCCGGTAAAAGCAGACAAGCAAAAAAGCCTAGAGTTGAGTTATTCTCCACACTGACTGAAAGATCAAAAGATCAGCAGATCTCGGGCTCCGGGACCCCCAAACCATGGAAGCCTGTGTTACTTTGAGGGGTCTTGGAATCCTTTGCCCTGCCAAGGGCTTTGCCCACATAGCCTGTATGTGCTTCTTGGGTTTTAAACTCTATGATCATTAATAAAATCATATATTCATATAAATATAAATAGTAGCTAAAGTCATCATATTATTCTCTCAGACCATGCATACTAAAACAACTATTGTAAAGCCTGAAATGTCGGAAATCAAAAAGAGACCCTCAGTGGTGAAAAAAACCATGGGAGCTACACTTCCAAATACTCGACACTTAGCTATGAATTCGGGCAGACCACTGAGAACCACGTCGTACGTGGGCTTCCTTCCAGAGCCCATCTCAGAACAGGGTAATGAATAGTTATTTCTACCGGATGCTCACTGTGTGCTGAGTGTCATATTGAGCACTTTTCATGCATTATTTTTGTTATCCTTATCATGACCCATTTGACAGATGAAGGAACAGAGGCTTAGGGAGTTTAATTTGCTGAGGTCACACAGATAGTCGGTGGCAGAACTGGGAGTCACACGCAAAGCCATGCCACTTCAAAGCCCTTGACGTTAACCATGCACCATACCAGCTCACTGGCTCCGGGCTGTCTCTGGAGGACACCTGGATGGTACCCTTTCAGGCCATGCTGAAGGGTGTTAGAGGAGCCCGCCCCCAAAACTCACCACTAGAGTAATAAAGGGTGAGGTTGAGGAGAGTGGTCTCTACATCACCCATCACACGATGCCTCCTTTTGAGAACGTGCAAGAGAGATTTCTGTCTGGACTCTGTATAAGAAAAAGCTCTGCTTCTCTGTAACAAAAGGGCTCTTTTCGTTCTGTGAGCATGGTAAGACAATATGACTCATCAAGTTTCTCCTTCCCGTTGGCTGTAGCCAACGCAGGGCCAGGCCCCACTCCTCCCACAGAGAGACGGTGTCCAGATCCGAGGTGGCCCAGAGCGGTGGCTGACAGACCCTCCTACCCACGTTTTCCCTTCCATGACTTCTTCTATTTCGTGACCTTAAAAAAAAAAATTGTCTACTGATTTTATCCTCACAAGCCATGCTCGGTATGTTTTGGATGGGCCAGGGTGTATATAAAATTCAACAATTATTTGCTGTGTGCTAATCCAGTCTCTCAAGAAGAGTCATATCCTCAAGGCACCTCCTGTCTTTTATCCCCTGAAGAGCTCCTAAGAGTAGCTAAAGTGCGTGCTTGAGGATGAATCGACGGCAACCACTAGCTGTTGTCACCACCTCGCTTTACACCACAAGGTGGCCTTGAACTCACATCTCATACCACGTAGAAGGCTTCGGTTTGCTGAAGTGTTTCCTCTAAGCCTGGGTAACATCTGTCATTAGAAACCCCAAGAATCTACAAGGACAGCATGTCCTTGGAATCCCCAACACTGAGCATTGTGTCTGGCATTGTGGGAAGTTGATCGATGTTCTTCCACTGAATCAAACAACTAACGATTATTATAGTATAATAATATAATATTATATTAATAACTTATTTATTGAGGATTTACTATATGCCCAACACTTCACTTGTCCGATCTTCACATAACTCAGCTCTTACCAGCTATGGCTCAGTCATATAATGTGATGAGGAAACCAGATTTTTCTAGGATAATGGCTTTTGCCAGGAAAAAAAATTCAAATAGCTCTCTGACTCTGAAAATGTCAACCAATATTGAACTCTTAGAGAGTCTGCCACCTCCAGATGCTCCTCTTTCTTGCTCTCAAGCTTTACCTCTTCACTGCATGACTCACAACGGCCCATCTACCAACTGCGATAAAAACAATCTGCATTTCTGGAAGCTGGCAGCAAGGTGGCCTTTAATTACCTAATGTCTCAGAGGTCCCTAAAGTGTAATTAGTTTGATTGGACCTTGTAATTAAATGGTCAGCCAACCACGTGGGAGGACACCTTCGGCTTGGGCATTCTTTTCTTTCTTTTTCTGGGCTCAGGGCCTAAGAACTGCAAACCAGGAAACAAAGCCCCACCCCCCCCTCCCCCCACCTCCCCGGGGGCGGTGCTGCTCCTCCCGCCAGGGGCTGGTGGGGCAGCATTCAGAGGTAGAGTGGCTGGTCTTTGTGCGGGGTAGTTCTGCTCACTGGTAGAATCGCCCTCGGTGTAGCAGGTGGTATAATCCCTCCATCTCCGAATATTTGTCACTGAGTGTCTGTGATGGTGTGCCCAGGTGCCTGGCATCCCACCCCTTGCCATGCATGGGGTGCAGATACCTAAGACCTCTGGGAAAACACAAAGGTTCTCATTGGGGGAGAGCAAGGTGTGGAAATCAGGGCATTCATGGGGAGTCAGGGAGGCTCAGGTGAAAGGCCCCCAAGGAGGGGCTCAGGAATTCAGAGTCAGCTTGTGACCCCCAGGGATTCTGGACACAAAAACGATTCCTCATTCAACAGGCATTTCTCCTCACTGAATATCAGAGGCTGCTGCCCAAGCCAGCCTTACTGGTAATTGTCTAAAGACCCAGAAAATATCTGGGAAATGAGAAAATAAACCAAGCAACCTATATACATACATGTGACCACAGAAGAAAAGCATATTTGAAAATGAGGAATCCGTTCAGAATATGTGTGAGGGAGAGAGAAACTTTCTAACAGATGTGGGCAGTCCCACCACGGAACCAAAGTAAACCCTCCAAGCAGGATGCTCAGTCATAAATCTGGAATGTGGATTGTGTTAAGAGTACGAGACACCAGGGTAAATGTTCCTGAATCAGAGCGCGGCATCTTACATTTTGGGCCCGCATTGATTAGTGTTGTTGATGCGGGCCGGCCCCAGGGTCCTTGGCTTTGCACGGGACAGAGGTCAAACGTGAGCCGGCAGGAAGTGAGAAGAGACTTGACTGAAGGTACAGAGAGAATGCAGGTGCAGACAGAGTGTCTGGAAGACTCAGAAAGGAAAAAAGAGAGTCTCTTTGCTCAGGGTCTGGGGTTTTCATTGAGGATTGTGGTCTGATGTACGTGTCCTCTCAGGCATCTAGCAACCAGTCAACACAAGGACCAGCATCCCGGTGTCCTCCGTAAGTCACTTGTTCCTTGGAGCCAGGGGCCTTGGCATCGAGATGTCTAGCATCCAGTGGTCTGAAATGCACATATGATGTCTTTTTCTGGTCAGTCTTGCCTGGCCCTTCCTTAGATGTTATCTGTTGTTCTGGAAGACTCCAAAGAAATCACGAACTCCTGTCCCTTACAAGGAGGACACACATTATTTGCATTGTGAGGCATGTGTAAAGTGGGGGTGCGGGTCCTAGCAAGAATAAAAGCAGGAAAAGGAGCAAAAAGCAGATTTTCATGGAGTCCTTCAATTTCCCTGTCTCATCGTGTCGCTACTGCTGGCTTGGTTTTCACGTTTGTTTAGTTTTTTGGAGGAAATGCCGAGGAAGCAAGGCCACCTAGAATTCAGGAGACCTGGGCTCTGGCCCCAGTCCCCTACTCCAGAAGCTGCCTCTAATGAAGTCCTGCTACTTCGGCAGGCCTTACTTTTCTCACTGTAGAATGCATACAACACTCGCCCCCTTGTCCTCCCGGGGACTCTGTGGAGTACTTTGAACATAATAAAGTATTATTTCAAAGTATTATTTCATTAGTGGGAAATGCTATTGCCATTAATGATGGTTATTAAGTATCTATTATTAATACAAATTAATCCTAAATCTGATGAGGAATGAGGTGGGTATAAATCAATAAATAAGATCTAAATGGATGGATTTCAAGGCAGCGATAGTGAATGAGGATTGGTCTTACTTCTCTCACCTCTAGGTGGGTGCTGGGGGGACAGGGAGGACCCCCTGACCCTGCTTGACTGGAGGGAGCCTGGTTGTGGAGAGAGCCTGCCCTTCACTTACCTCGTCTGGTGCACAAGGCATCCCCTCCCCAAATCAACCCATCCCCTCCCTGACCTTGCTTTTGTTCTCTCTCTCATCCCCTTTCACACTAGCTAGCTTGCCCAAATTCCCACTCCTTCCTCCTCAGGCTGAGACTGAAGATGCAATCCAGACAGGGACAGGGACATCTGCGAGAGCAGTCCCCATAGCTCTCTTGCCATTGCAGGCCATCGGCTCCCGAGGCCGCCACACAAGGACAAAAGCCTGGTGTCAGTCCTCCAGCAAACCAGTGGGAGCAGCCCTCCCTGTTGGGTCTGAGGGCTAGGTGCAGGGAGGAGGGACACCCTGGCAGCTAAATGCTTAGGGATTAAATGGAATGCTTCCAGAGGCCTCTGGAAATATCCCAAGGTCTTCCAGCCTATTGTCACTTGACCTGCAGGAATCCTTCCCAGATGCACTATTCAAGCTCTCATCCAATACATGATTGTTTTTTCTTTCTTGAGTGATCATACCACATAATGATTTAGAGCTTCTCAAACTTTAATGCACATGCGGATCACCTAGAGATCTCATTAGACTGCAGATTCCAATTCAGAAGGTCAGAGTGGGGTCTGAGACTCTAGCGTCTAACCAGCTCATACTGTCTGGGGCTGACTGATGGCTCACACTGATTAGCGAGGCTTTTCAGCAAGGCTCTAGACACAAACTCACTGTGTGACCTTACTTAACCTCTCTGAGCCTCTGTCTGTCCGTAATATGGAGAAAATAATAGTATTACCTCCAAGAGTCTTTGGGAGAATACATAAGACAATGCGTGCAAAGTTCCCAGCCCAGGGAGTGGCACAAAGTGGAGGGGAGAGCACGGTACACACAGTAGTGGTGATCGCAGGATGCTAAAATGGGAGCTTTCTCCTAAGTGGGCCTTCCCCTGGGGAGGCATTTCAAAGAATTCGAAGAGCACAACTTTCAGGCTTAGAAAGCACCTCGGGCCCAAGGCAACCTCCCATGTCTAATGGAAAGACTTGTAGCAAATGAAAAACACACCTTGGACAGGCTGAGCAGGGGCAGGTGCAGAGGCCTGTGTTCCCAGGAGGGGCGGACAGAAGCCAGAGGCTGAGCTCCCCGTGCGGCAGCACAGGGTTCCTCGCAGAGGATGTCGGCGGGCCTTTCGGGAAAAGAGCCTTAGTAAGCAGCCATTAGTTCATGGGGAACTCTGGCTTTGGGGAGATTCGTTAGGTATCCAATTTGCTGTGCGAGGCCAGCCCAGCCCTTCTCAGTATCTAAGTAGATGCGACTTTTGCTTATTTGTTCATCTAAAAGTGGTCATGGATGATGGATAATGAGAAACAGTCTTCGAAATACCGAGGGGACTGAGAGGTCAACACACTCTGTGCCTGATTTGGGGGGGCAGGCGGCGTGGGAGCGGCTGACTAAGGTGGAAGAAGCAGCAGAAGCAGGGGAGAGGGCAGAGCGGAGGCAGGGTGCAAGAATGGCATTTAGGACAAAGAGACAATGGTGAGGAGATCCTGTGTTTGGAGAAGCGAGGAGTGTGGGCTGAGATGCATGCATCTGTTTCTCTTGTTACTGCATGGGTTACGGTGCACTTAGTAGCTTCAGACAACACAGTTATTATCTTCCAGTTTGTGGGAATCGGAAGTCTGAAATGGGCCTCATGGAGCTAAAGTCAAGGTGTAGGAGGGCTGTGTTCCTTTGGAAGGCTCTGGGGAGAATGGGTTCCCTTGCCCTCTCCCCTGGAGAGGTTGCCCACCGTCCTGGGCTCCATCTTGAAAGTCAGCACTCACACCACCCAGCCTCTGCCTCCACAGCCTCCCCCTTCTCTGACACCCCCTGCCTCCCACCTTCACTTGTAAATACCCTTGTGATGACACGGGGCCCATCTGGATAATCCAGGAAAACTCCCCAACCCAAAATCCTTCCCTTCATCACTTGTGCAAAGTCCCTTTGCCACTCGAGATAACACACTTACAGGTTTTGGGAACTAGGATGTAGACATCTTTGGGGGTGATTCTTCTGCCAACATGTTGGGAATGACTTCAGGGTAGCTCTCTCCCAGGATTTATTTTGTGGGAAACACAACTTATTAAGGAAGTTCCTAATAAAAAAAAAAAGTTTATCCAAGAGGTCGGGAGAGAAGAGAAAAGAATTATTCGAGGCTGAGCTCTACTAGTGGTTTGTAGGGAGAGCTTCCCCTCACAGGGGCCTGGGGACCCATGGTATGCATGGCATATGGTAGGTCTCCTTCATCCAGGCCCCCAGACAAGCCTTAGGAGAGGCAGGGCAGCTGTGAGGGCCTAGAGAGCATGCTGTCCTTGGCCTTAACACATAAATCCAGATACTCCCTTAGAACCTCAGTGCAAGGAAGACCCTCTGTGTGCTTCTCCTTTCCTCTCTCCCTATGCCATGCTCACAATTGTTCTGCTACCAGAGCTGCAGGGTTTTTCCCACATAGAGCAATGCTCTGAGAGACCAGCTGGGTCTGACAGTCCAGTTCAACACTGGCACTGAGCTGGAGTTCATGCAGACCCCACAGCTTAGGACCCCAGACCCATGAGGCAGCCCTACATCAGAGCCAATAAGCAAGAAGTAGGTCCCCAGGTTACCCACAACTTCTGTCCAACTTGGCTACAGATCAGAGGTTCCGAAGACCCCGCCCTCCTTAGATTCGATCATTTGCTAGCACAGCTTGCAGAACTCAGGCAAACACTAGCTTACATTTATCAGTTTATTATATAATAAAGGATATGAGAAAGGATGCAGATGAACAGCCAGATGAAGAAATGCATAAGGTGAGGTCCGGATGGACCCCAAGTGGAGGAACTTGTTCTGTCCCTGTGGAGTTGGGGTGCACCATCCTCCTATACTGGGATGCGTTTACCAATCCAGAAGCTCCCTGAAGCCAGTACTGTTGGGATTTTTATGCAGATTTTATCACATAGACGTGATGGGTTATTAACTCTATTTCCAGCCCTTCTCCCTTGTCCAGAGGATGGGGGGTGGGGCTGAAAGTTCCAAGCTTCCAATCATGGCTTGGCTTTTCTGATGACTGACCCCCATCTAGGAGCTCACCCAGAGTCACTTCATTAGGACAAAAGATGCTCCCATCACCCAGGAAATTCCAAAGGATTTAGGAGCTTGCAGTCAGATGCTCCTATCACTCGGGAAATTGCAAAGGTCTTAGGAATGTTGTGTCAGGAACTGGTGCCAAGACTAAATGTTAGAATGAAAGATTCTCTTACCACCCCAATTTACAAGGGTTGTAGGTCAGGAATCGAGGGTAAAGATATATATATAGATATAGATTTCTTATTATCTCACACTTAGGCATTAGAATAAATGCTCTGGAAGTGGTCTCAAGTCTGAGCATCAGCCTGCTTCTGCCAGATCACAAGAGAAGGAGCTTTTAGAGGCCCGGCCCAGCAGTGCCAAGGCTCCAGGTTTCCTGAGTGGCCCCTCTGCTTCTTCCACGTGGAGCAGGGTGCCTGGTGCATGGCAGGCTCCATGCATATTGCTTGAATGGATGAATGAATGCATATGGTTTACAGACCCTTTAATGGGAGGCTTTTATTATTATTGTTTAACAAGGGATTCTCCTTTTAAAAGTAGCACTTCCCAAATACATATAACATCTCAGTTTACTATTATTATCATGTGGGATTCAAAGAATTTTCTTTCCTCATCCCCAAAAAATGGTATCAACTCTAGGCAGCCCCTTTGCAGCTTCTGATGTGGTGAGTGATGGGATGGAATGCTGCATACATCCTTTCAACACTTTTTATGTCCCTAGCCCCACACTGTGAGAACATGGCGGGACCAGGTGAAGGCTGAGATGGATTGAATTGTGTCCCTCCAAAGAAGACATTAAAGCCCTAACTTCCAATAACTCGGAATGTGACCTTATTTGCAAATCAGGTTGTTGCAAATTAAATGAGTTCAGATGAGGTCACACTGGAGGAGTAGAGTGGGCCCTTAATCCAGTGTGACTGGTGTCCAGATACAAAGATGGCCACATGAAGACAAATACACAGGGAGAGAGCCACATGAAGGCGGGATTGAAGAGCTGCATCCACAAGCCAAGGAATGCCTGGGGCTACCAGAAGCTAGGAGAGAGACCTGGAACAAATTTTCCCTCAGATCCCTCAGAAGGACCAACCTGCCAACACCGTGATTTCAGACTTCCGGCCTGCAGAACTATGAGACCCACACGTTCCCATTTTCTTAAGTTACCCAGTGGGTTGTACTTTATCACGGCAACCCTAGGAAAGTAATACAAAGGCCAACACAGAGTCATGGATGTAGGCCTTCCCAGCCTCCTTCGAAGACTTTGTAAAACCTGGTCCCTGCGCAGGGTAGCTCAGATGGAAGCCAGGATGAATGAGCCACACTTGTCTCAGTTGATGGAGGGCCATTTATGTTTTCAGACATCCACAGTCAGACTGAAGCTTGGAACCTGCACACGCTCGGCACCTAATCAGCACTCAGAAGTCCACACTGAGTGATTAATCTGCACAAGGAGCTGGTCAGACCACCCCACCTTCCCTCCAAAGCAAGGGAAGGTTGGTGCTGGCTGGGTTTTTGTGTTTCTTTGAATGGCTTTTTTGGGGGGATTGGGGGAGAGATATTGCTGGATTTTAAACTGTTCCCAAATCTTTGTATGAGACCAAAACCCACGTGTGAAAATCCCACTTGGCAATTATCCATATAGACTGGTCTTAAGATCCTGGATGCCATAATGAATGTAAAACTGTAACTCTTCCCTAAAGAGTTCTCCAAGCTCCCCCAGACTCCACATGCCCGATGTCTTGGCTGTGGAATTCCAAGCAGAGGCACCCTGCTCCCACGCCTTCCCCAGAGGCCTCTCCCAGCAAGGGGAGCAGGGAATCCACACGTGGCTGGAATGGCTCCCTTCTGGGGCCATGATGCAGAACCATGGCCTTTCATTACACTCGGGCGCTCCAAATTCCACCAAAGCAGGATCAGCACGAGAAGCCCGAGTGGTGGGGGGTCAGTGCTGGAGGTGGAGCAGCTCCGTGTGAGTCGCACACGCCTCTCGGCTGCCCCTGGGGACAGCTAACAGACACTCCGGGCGGGCAGGCAGGCACGAGGCCGCGGCTGGTTTCTGGAGCCGGGACCTGAGGGAGGTCTGAGAAGCCGGACCTGCTCGCCGGCTGCCGCGTGCTCTGTCTTCCGAGATGGAAACGCTTAACCAGTACCATTCAGGAGCAACGCAATTTTCCAAAGGGGCAGAATTTATTATTTGAATTATTCAGGGGAGGTTTATTCAGCAGCACTGAGATATGAGATATGTCAACTAAATTATAATTATGTTTCTCTAAAGATATCCACTGAGAGAGTCCTCTTTTTTTTTTTATTTAAACTTGCAAGGAGGAGTCAGACTGTGTATTTATGAACAGCCAGCCTCAATATTCTGTGTGGCAGAATGAAAAATTAATTTTCTGCAAATACATTACCGAATAGTTAACTGCAGCTCAGTAACCTATTTGTTTAATATACTGGGGTCCTCCTCAAAGAGCTTGTGATGTATTCTCCTCTGCGCCAAGAGATAACTTTCAAAAGCACTGAGGACTAGAAACAGGAGTTCTGGGCTCCAGCCCCGCCACTAGCAAGCTGTGCGCCTCAAGCAAGCCCCCGCTACTCTCTGAGCCCGGCAGGCTGGCCCAAGGCTCCAGGGCCCCCCCCCCCCCACCTACCCTTTTGCAGCTGCCCACAAGTGTCGGCCTCCCTGAGGGGGAAAACGGTGATGTGTGACTGCTTACTGCTGTTTATCTGTCTAATAAGGAATAAGAAAAGAAATTAAGCACAGAAAGAAACATTTTGTACCAACGTATTCCCTCCTTTCATTCCTCCTGCCAATCCTTGCTTCTCCTGCCAACGTCCTAGGAAATTGAGAGAGCCCTACTGGGAGAAGTCACACTCCTTCTGCCCATTTCTCCTTCCCCTTACCTACCGGTGGAAGGCCAAGGGCTCCTAGGATGAGACTTGTCCTCCTTGACCCAACATGAATCTTTACCACCCCACCTCTCTTGCTTTACACGGCCCTCCTAATGGTGCCTTCTGGGGCTCCAGGTCCTGTGAGTGCTCCTCTCACCCTCACTTCGGAAAGGTCATTTGGCACTTGGTACCCAGGATTTGATCTCCATCATGGCTGAAGGGCTGTGTGCCCAGGAACAGAGGAAGAGGCCAACGGAGAGCAGATGGGAGCTTTGCTGAGCATGACTGCCGTTCTTCCTTGCACCCATGCTTTTATGTGTGCAATCTGCATTCATCGAGAACCTGGAGTACAGACAGGGCCCTGCCTTCATGGATCGCAGAGTCAAGGGCTCGCCTGACCAGCAGGATAGTCACTAGCCATGTGTGTCTGTTGAGCAATCGAAATCTGGCCAGTTTGAACCAAGGTGTGCTGTCATACACATACATACACAATGCATTGCAAAGACTTAACAAGAAAAAACAGATAAAATATATAAACATAAATATAAATAAAATACCTTAATTTTTAAGATTGATTACATGTTGAATGATACATGGATATATTCGATTAGAGTATATTATTAAAGTTAATTTCACCTGTTTCTTTTTAGTTTTTTAACACGCTACTAACAAATGTGAAATTACCGATGTGCCTTGAGTGTTGTGTGGGACTTGGGACAACCCCATGAGTTAGTTACCATGTTATTTGAATCTTTTAGATGAAGGAACTGAGGCACAGAGAAGGAATGTGACTCGCCTGAGATCACACAGCCAGGAAGTGGTCAAATCAGACTATGAACTCTGGAGACCTGGCTCCAGAGCCCCTGCATAGTAGGGCCCCTCTCTAGGGTCAGGCTGAGCAGTGAGCACTTTGTCTGTGGAAAGTGGGCACCACCCACACAGGTTTAGAGCAGTGCAGAGCCCAGTCTGAGGAGACAGGAAAATCAGTCTGGGGGGAGGGAGTTTGGGGTTGACACAAAGGGGTGCTGGCAGCTGCAGGGCCGAAGGTAGGGCAGAGACTGACCCTTCCATGACACCTGCTCTGCCAAGTCCTCTGCCCAGCCGGATCACAAGCTCTCCCTTCCCCTGCTGTGCTCCAGCCTCAGGGCCATTGTCTGTGCTGTTCCTTCCTCCTTGAACATTCTTACCCACATTGGCCCATTCTCCTACCTCCTTTCCTTCACCCTCACTTCCTCATCTCCACAACCAGGTCAGATCTCCCAACTACGAGCTCATATGGCATCTGGCACCTCCCCTGCATGGTATTTCTTTCAGATAGAACATTACATTATTCTTGTGAGTGTTCTATTTTTCATCTATTCCCTTAAGGAAGGAGCTGCTTCTGGTTTTGCCCACTTTCTATACTCAACACCTAGAATAATCCCTGATCTATAATTGCTACCAATAAATATCCATTGAATAAACAATCAAAACTTCCTGCAACACAGGTGTTTTAACCATTTTCAGATGAAGAAATTGATCATCAAATTTAAGTTTAAGAAAGTTTAAGAAAATTGCCCCAGGTCCCGGTCCAGGTAAGAGGGTACAGCTGAAATTTCCTCCAAGCTGACTCACTTCAGAGCCATCTTGGTGGGAATGCACAGAGATGCTGATACCCCCAGGATGGGTCCTGAAGCCAGAGGCCGGTGAGGAGGCCTTCACAACCCCTAGTCAGGGTCTTCTCTAGACCCACCTGTATCTGATGACCTTCACCCTCCTTCCTTTGCCTCATCTTCTGTCCAGAACCCTCCACGTGTGCTGGACCTGCTCAACCCTTTCTCTTGGACTGCCATGATGGGGAACTTGTCAGAATTCTAAGTATTTGACCCAGATATGGCCTTATCCCCAGAACCAGCCTCTAGCTTCCTGAGCTGGGCCCCCATGTCCCCCTTTTCTAGAGCATCCATGTCCAGTGTCGCTGGCATTTACTGTAATCGTGCATTCATTCAGTCGATCAGTTGGTCTGTAAGAGCTGATTGTTGAGTGACCATCATGCCCCTCATACTGTACCTCGAGAAGCTCACAGTCTTCTGTAGGAGAGGGCAGCACCCACCTCAGCCCCAAACTAAAGCATCTCGCTTTCGAGACCATTCCTTTCTCGGGGCAAGCGATCTGCTTGGTCTTTGTGCAATTGACTGTGATCAGGGAAAGTACACCTGAGGAGAAATAGTCCCTTTCCTAATTGTCAAATTTAAGACTCAGTGCTTCCTGGCCTGCCTCCACAGCTCCAATCTGCACCCTGGGGCCCTGACAGATGTCAGCTGTACCGTAAATGCATGAGGAAAATATCCCCAGTTGAATTCTATGGCACATCCTTGAGGCAAAAACTGAGGAGGAGGAAGAAAGCTTGGCAGGCTTAAGAGAGGCCTTTTGCTTTTGGGGCGAGGGGATCCTCATGCTCCAGAGGAAGAGCCGCAGGGAACATGTGAACAGAAGCAGGCAAGCCTCCTCAGAGGGCGGGAGGGATGAAGGGCGGGGGAGGGGAGAGACTAATGCAAACGCTGGAAAGTGGGACTGGCAGAAATATTCCTGCTTTGTTCACTGTCACATTCCCAGTGCCAGGAAAGTGTCTGGGGCATAGTGGGCACTCGGTAATATATGTTCAACAAACAGAATGAATTTCACAGCATGTGTCTCCTGAGATTTTTTTGTTTCAGACAATATTCTTAGGTACCTAACAGGAAAACAAAGGAAGTCAACAGATTTGGTAAACTGACTATTCTGTTGCCCACATTGGCATATTCTCTGAGGCAAAGGTTCTCAAACTTGACCTATCTATCTGAACACCTGGAGGGCCTGTTGGAAACAGACCGCTGGGCCCCAACTGCAGTTTCCTGTTCAATGCGGCTGGGGTGGGGCCTAAGAATCTGCATTTCTAACAAGTTCCTAGGTGTCTGAGCTCAGGCTGCTATAACAAAATACCATAGATTGGGTGGTTTAAACAACAGACATGTATTTCTCACAGTTTGGAGGTTGAGAGGTCCAAGATCAAGGTGCCAGCAGATTCGGTTCTTGGTGAAAACCCACTTCCTGGCTTGTAGATGGTCGCTTTCTCCCTGTGTCCTCACATGGTAGAGAAAAAAGAGGGGCTCTGGTCTACCTCTTCTTATAAGGACACTAATCCTGGGGCGCCTGGGTGGCTCAGTCAGTTAAGCATCTGACTCTTGATTTCGGCTCAGGTCATGATCTCGGGGTCGTGAGATCCAGCCCCACATCAGACTCTGTGCTCAGTGTGGAGTCTGCTTGAGATTCTCTCTCTCCCTCTGCCCCTCCCCCCCCAATAAATCTTTTAAAAAATAAAATAAATAAGGACACTAATCCCACCAGGGGGCCCCCACCCTCATGGCCTCATCTAAACCTAATTACTTCCCAAAAACCTCGCCCCCAAATGGCATCCCACTGGGCATTAGAGCTTCAACATAGGAATTTGGAGAGGCTACAAACATTCAGTCCATAACCCTAGGAGGTGCTGATGCTGCTGGTCCAGGGACCACACTTTGAGAACCAGTGCTCTGTGGAGTCTTGCTAAAAGAAACCTGTTTAACTGCATGAAATGAAGTTTTTCCAATTATGACCCTGACACCATTGTTCATGATACCATCCTGCAGGACTGTTTTGCAAAACACCCCGTTGGGAAAGAAGCCCAAAAGGGTCACACTTTCCTGAGTGAGGGCTCGTGAGGGGCCCCATCTGCCCTGGCTGGTCCCATTCCTCTTCCTCACTCCTGGGAGAGACCGAGCACTCAGAATGCACAATCTCCACTTCATTGAGGGCACATTTGCTGCCCCAACGTCTGGCTCCCACATTAACCTGCCAACCCTACTACCTCCATGGGGCTTTGCAGAATTTGCAGATCAGACCCAGGCTGGGGAGAGAAGCTTTGGCTTGCATGAGAGAATAACTGAAGTGCAATTTTACTACATGAAATTGAGGCCATCAGTAAGAGCTGGAAGTTAAGGGATCTTCCCAGGGTGTCCTCCAGGGGTGGGGAAGAATGCCATCTGATTGGCATTATTTAAAGCCTGCGGTGGGGAAGCCTAAGCAGCTGGTCCAAGAAGGTGATTACATAGACGAAAATCATAGCATGGTGCCAGGGTACCAGCCATATCCTCCGTGCGTAGTGGGTGTGTTTTCTCTCCCTGTGGACGAGTCTCAATCCTGGGCGCACACGAGTCATGATTTACATGGTGCAAGCACAAACTGGAAGGACAGTTTTTCAGGATCGTTTTGGGGATTTGCCCAAATGTTGCTCAAGCAAATTGCAACTGGGGTGGTCTCTCTGACACAAGCTACCTTTCATGTTTCCTGTTCCCCTGTGCTCTGCTGCCCTGAGTCAGCAATTGCTTTCTGACAGAAGGCCCAGTGGCTGCTTTCTGCGCTGTCCTCATCACCTTCTGCAGAAAACATACCGCACTTCTCCCAGCCAGCTCGGAAGCGCAGGCACCCTCCTGGGAAGATCTTAGAGAGATTTGCAAATAAGAGTGGTATCTTTGCTTTGGCATGAGGTTGGTCGTGGCACTAACCAAAACCGCAGCTTTCCAAACGTTCCAAAACCTGAGGCCAGAGGGTCTTGCAAGTTCCCAGTGCGAACCGGATTTGCCTGGTTTCAACCCTCCTGGTTCAATCACTGTCCATTTCAGGAAAGGAAGTTCAGTTTTGACCTACCCTTCAAATATGTCCTGGGGGCCAGGGGGCTGTGGAGCTCTGTGTGTCCACTGTCATCTGATTTCACACACGAGAAGGCTGCGGAAGTAAACAATGGCTTTCTAGAACGGAAGGCACTACAATAAGGTAGTACATGCCTTGCGTGGCACTTGAGGTCCTCAGGAGCCCCGCCCCACTGCTGTCTCCCTGCCCCCCACCGGCTCCCTCCCCACACACATCTGTCAGACTCTCTGCTGGAATGTGTCCTGTGATCATCCATAGAATCCATACCTCTTCATTGCTTTATCAAATCCTCATTTTTCTCTAATCTCATCTATCACCCATTTCTCTGATTCCATTGTCAGTATTCTTGATTTATTTTTAGTTCAATAATTGTGTCTTTTATTTCTGGAATTTTTCTTTGATTCTCTTTCAAACCTGCCTTCCCCTATTTCCTTTCTAATAGCTCCATTTTCTGTGGTTACCGAAACATGGGTTTTTGATCATTTGTTTTGTCTGCTTTTTCTCTCACACACAAAGGATTGCCTCCTCTTTGTTTTGTAAATTTTAACCCTGAGCTCAAGACCCACAGGAATTGTCCTGCCCAAGCCCTAGGCAGGTGATGGACACATCTCTGTCAATAGATTTTGAGGATGTCTTTTCGGGAGGGCCTAAAGACTTGGCAGATGCATTGTTAAGTTCATTTCTGAGTTCTGGATTTCTACACTGGCCGGGCTGTGTACATTTGGAGCCGATGCACGTGCACAGAGCAGGCTTGGGGGTCTAACGTCTCTGAGGTGACTTGTTCCAGAGCCCTTGACTCCCATAGTCCCAGGTCACAGGCTTCAGACTGTCCCTCTGCAACTGCAGGCTTTATGCAGCCCTGTCAGCCTCGAGTTTCTCCGTGTGGCCGACCTGAGTCTTCATTCCTCTCTCCCAGTGGCTCTGAAACCACGGCTGAAAGGGTGGGCCCTAGCCCCTCAGCAGCCATTCAATTTCTTTTTTTTGTTGTTTGTTTGCTTTTTATACCTAAGGACTTCTCTTTCTAACTCTCTTATTTCTGTTTTATGTTATTGTTGTTGCTTTATTTTATGCAGCATCTCATTCCATATCTGCTCAGGCTGAAAATATGTGCTCAGCAGGGTATAGGCTTTATTTTAGCTCAATTCACACAATAACCCTATGATGTAGGTACTCTCATCAACCTCAGGATTTAAAGTCAGGATTTAAAAGGCTCAGTTATTTTCCCAAAGTCCAGAACATGATTGCCCAGAAGTTCCTAAAGCAGGTGTGACAGCTGGCCCATCCCCCACGGGCTCGGCCTGCAGACCGCCTCCTGGGAGCCCTCCTTGCTGCCTCTCCGCGGCTGCCCCCAGCGCAGCCGCTCACTAGCAGGCTGCAGGCTTGGCCCCACCCACGCTCACGCCAGAGCTTTCTTGCCATCCCCCTGCTGCAGATGGCCCTCTCCCCTTGCTCCACCTTGCACTAGCCCCTAGGAACACACCTCCTCAATCTCCCCCCTCGAGTACATGTTGTAAATTCTGAGTGGGAGTAAGGGTCAAGGGATGAGGATGGATGAGAGAGACATGTCCGGACTTGGCAGCACACTGGCCAGAGGGAGGGAAAGAGGGAGATAGGCTAAAGCCATGTCCAGGGTTCTGGCCTGGACGACAGCTGGAATGAGGAGCATTTGCTGAGGCAGGGACACAGGACGGGGCCGGGGGAGCTGGAGCGTGGGAGGTGTTGGGCTCCACGTGGGACACGGTGAGTCTGAGTGCCCGTAGCATGTCAGGTGGGCCGTGCGGGGACAATCTGACATGCAAGTCCATCACTCAGGAGAGAAGTGTCTGCTCCAGACCCTGATTTGGCAGTGAGTGTGCGAAGCTGAGCCACTGGTTGTGCATGAAATAGACACACAAGAGGCCGAGTGTGGAAGCCAAGTGGGCTGACATCGAACTCCTGACATACACTCCTTGAGATCAGAAACCATGTCATTTCTCTTGCTTTATCTTCTAAAGGTGCCGGAGACAGGCCCTCCTCCTGTGGAGGGTTGCAGCGAAGATCCCATAGCATAAGGGATAGGAAAGGCTGCTTTAATACAGAGAAGCACAGTCCAGGATTGATTGTTGTTATGACTACCGTCCTCCTCCTCCTGCCCCAAACCCCCATACCTCCTACAGGCGGCAGGATGAAAGCAGCCCTGGTCCTGCTGCCTCATCTCCCAGCCTCGCCTTTCCCAACCTGGCCTGGCCCCTCCGCGCTCTGTCTGCGCTTCTTCCCGCCTCCCAGGGCAGATATCCTTTGAAGGGCCACATTGCAAGTTCGGAGCTGGTTTTTCCAGGAAATCCAGTATTTTGAATGCAGCTATTCCACGTGAGATACATTTCCCTCCCACCTGTTATGTGCTAGGGGCTGACACTTTAAAGGATATTTGGACCAACCAACCAGTCAGCAGCCTGATTTCTGCCTCCCCTCTCATGGGAGGCTTCCATGGCCCCTGACTCACCCTGGAGTACCAGCCTCCTGCCAACTCAGGCCCCGCTTGGCATTGTCCCTGCTCAACACGCGTCCCTGGGTCTCTGGTCTCTGGGTCGCTTGCCAGCTCAACAGCAGCTGCAGCTGCCCACCCTGGGCACACAACTGCACGTGTCCAGGGACAAAAGTGTCTCTGGCCCAGCAGAGGCCCTGGGCGTCGCCTCAGCGGATGGCACTGGACAGGCTTGGTGCCACTGTGTCCCCCAGTGATTCATGAACAGGCAGGAATTCAAGTTCTTCTCTCTCCCCCCGACCCTGGGAAAGGTCACTTTGCCTAATTTCCTTCTTTCATGGCTGAGCCATTGCACGGACACATTTATTTCTGCTGCCTCCTGGCTTGATCATTTTTCAGTTACAGTTTGTCCCTCCAATTCTAGCAGAGGGCTAATGTGGGTCTCTTCCCTATCATAGATCCGCATGAGTGAAACCCTAACTAGGCATTTCCTTTAGCTGCCATCGTAGATTACTTGGTGCGAGAAGTCTGCAGGCATAAGCCTAGTCTGAGCTAAAAGCCTGTTTAGATGCCCAATCAGGAGGTACCTGAGGAAGCTCCCCAGCATTCCTGCCTGTGAATCTAGCTGAGGCTGCTCCCCACTCCCAGAAGACCCTCCCTTTCGACCTTGGAGAATATAAATTTTGCGGTCTTTTATGAACCATATTAAAATGAGATAAAATGTATCCCCTTTCAAATTGCCAGGATTCTATATTTTATTAATACTCAATGTGGTAAGGGTACAACTCATGAGCACTCTTATAGTCTGCGGGCAAGAGAATAAATAGGCACAAACTTTTGCAGAAAAAAAAAATTGACAGTGTGTATCAGGAGCCTTCAAAATACCTTCAACCTGGGCACCTGGGTGGTTCAGGTGGTTAAGCCTCTGCCTTCGGCTCAGGTCATGATCCCAGGGTCCCGGGATCGAGTCCCACAACCAGCTCCTTGCTCAGCAGGGAGTCTGCTTCTCCCTCTCCTTCTGCCATTCCCTCCGCTTGTGCTCTCTGGCTCTCTCTGTCAAGTAAATAAATAAAATCTTTAAAAAAAAAATCTTCAACCTTTGGCCCAGTAGTTCTACTTCCATGAATCTTTCCCAAAGATATAATCAGAAATGCAGACAAATACTTATGCATAAAGAAATACAGCATTATGTTACAGTATCTTTTATATTGCTGTTACATAATTAATACCTGATAATAAGGGAATATTTAAATATAGTGTAGTGTATCCATATTATACAGCCATCAAAACTGAAGTTGGTAAAGGCATTTTAATGCTGACAATAAGTGAATCTAGCAAACTTTCAAATTGTAGACCCGGTGTGATCCAAACTGACCTTCCCCCACTGTTTCACAGGATGCTTATAGGAATGCTATAAATAGAAAAGTTCCATTTTCCAACAAGGTTGGAAAGTTATAGGCATATGCTTTGATGCTACTGGAAGCCTTGTATAGGCAAATAAAATGGGAAATAAAAAAAAAAAATAGGCTCAGTATACAGGGTCACTGTTTTTATGCAGGGCATCCTAGGGACTGCTGCTCATGAAGCACATTTCAGAAAACCCTGGAGGCAACACCTAGGAAAAGATTGCCATGTTGAAAGGGGTCATGGCTACTGTTAGTCATGGAATTATTTTCTTTCTTCCTTGGAATTTTTTGAATTGCCCTACAAAAATGTCATAAGTGTCGTGAAAGGAAGCGAGCCAGAGGATCATTCTCCACCCAGCGTCAGCAGGTGTAGAGTGCTATAGAGTCAGCCAGCACACGGATTCAAAATGGCAGTCATGCCTGAGAGGGCAGCGGCGCAGAGGGTGGGATGGAGGCCAGGAGAGGGGAGCCGCCCAGCACTGCCTGGTTGACTCTCATGCTCTGCCTACACTGCAAAGGGCATGGGGTGCAGTCAGGGTCACAGCTCCGCCACGTGCTCCTACCCCACCCAGGGACTGGCCAGGGATTTCTCCATGCCTCAGAGACCATCCCCAGGATGGGAGCCATCTTCCCACGTTCTGGAATATGCTGCCTGCCTATTCTTGATTGCAGACTTCAAGTCCAAGGTGCATTGGATGGGCCTGCTTGGATTTGATGCCTCCTCCTTAGTTCCCCACTCTTCTACTACCCCTAGACTCTGTCTCCATGTCTTCCTCTGTGCCACTCCCACACCATTGGGTCAGCCCAAGAGCCTGCCCCAGCCCAGCATCTGGTCTCAGGCATGTAGCCAGAGGGATGTAAACTTGGTTAGGACCTCAGAAGCAGGTACTGAGCTGTACATGCAGTGGGGTGTAACAGGATTTTGGACATACTTGCTTGGACACCTCCTGATTACCGTCCAAGGGCCCCTAAAATATTCATCAGGCTTTATCAGGCTAATGGGCTTCAAAAGGAGCAATTTTCTGAGACATGAGACAGGACAATATAAAAAGAACATTAAGGAAAAAAGTCCTATTCCAAAATGAAAAGGAAAAGATCATTTAGCATCCCTGTTGGTGTTATCTATTCATGAGAAACAGCACATTTAACCCAGAATGGGATGTAGGAAGGGCTCTGATGCCCTCACCTTAGGGTCATCTTCAGGCAGAACTCATCTATCTCCACTGACACAGATGGCGGGGGCAATGGAGACGAGGATGCAGTGAGAGACACTTCAGAGGTGGGCTCCACAGGGTGCAGAGGGATTTGAGGGAGTGGGGGTATGGAGAAGGTCGAACATGAGTCCCAAGGCACTGGCTTAAGGGATGAGAGAAGGGGCACCATTCTCCAGCTTGGCCACCTTCCTGTCTCCCTTCCTAAGGCCCACTTGGTATCTATTTTGTCTTGGTTTCTATTTTGGACTGTGCTGTGGGAATTCAGCTCCTTGAGGTCAGGGATTATGACTCCATTCTAGCCCCCAGTGTCTCTACCCACCCATTAAAGTTAGGTTTTGGTTACCAGCCCTAAGACCAGGAATCTTGGGCACAAAAGTTGTGAGAGGCCGTAAGTGTAAGAGTGGTCTGTACCTGTCCAGGCCAGGAGGACCATTTATGGTCCTTCTCTGCCTCCCCATGTCCTCCAAAGTAGGATGCAGGTGAGTCCCCCCAGGAAGACTGTCTTTCTCAGAATGTATTTTGCTCGAGTTGAAGGGGCCATGAGGTTACTCCTTGGTTGCTCCTGAGACAAAGGAATCGGGGGCTCTTACTCTGTATTCCATCCTCCTTCCTCGTCCCCTGTTCTTCGCCTTCTCTCTTGCTCTTTTCTAGCCCCTAATTCTCTCCCATTTTCATCTTTCTCTTTCTCTTCCTCCTTCCCTTCTCTATTCCCAACTTCATTTCTACTTTCAATCTAGTATCTTTCTTTTTCTAGCCTCACCTATCCCCAAGCTTAGGAAAATAATTTCAATTTAACTTTTTTCTCTACTAAAGAACTAAGAAAAATTTTATACAAAGCAGATTTAAGCTGTCACCCACCCTGTCCACCAAGACCTGGCCAGGCTCGACAGTGGTGAATTACGTGACCAAGATACTTGTCTGATGATTGGATTCTCTAGTGTTCCTCTACCCCATGGTTTGCTCCATCAAGTTCGATGTGAGCTTTTCTAACCTCACTTACAGCAACCATTATATTCATTGAGTTCTTTGCAATAAGAACTTTTGACCCAAAAACGTCTTCTCTCCCTTTCATAATTAGAATAAAAGCCTGTTTGAGGTTTCATTGCATATTCAATTTTAAGTGTTGCTTCTCTTTCTTTTCATTAGATATGTGACAAAGAATGGCATTACTACGTCATCAATGTGGAGTTTCCTGTAGTTACCTTATACATGGATGGAGCAACATATGAACCCTATCTGGTGACCAACGACTGGCCCATTCATCCATCTCACATAGCCATGCAACTTACGGTCGGTGCTTGTTGGCAAGGTAAGTCTGCGTCAAGCCCTCCTCCCTGGCCCATCTGTGTACAGTCCCTGAGAGGTACTGAGACAGGAAAGGGAAAAGCAAATGATGTGAGAATGAGCCTAGAAAATTTATTACCCCTTACTAATAAAACAGGACCTATAAAAATAAGGATCAATCCAGACACTAAACTTGTGTAACAATAAGCACTTGACTTGAGACCAGATTTTGATTTTAGATCAACATGAGCAGTTTCATGGTTGCCTCTGAGTTGTTAGTGCCTTTTACCATTCTGGAACCTTCTCTGATTTCAAACTGGGGCTGTCTACGCAGAAAAGGCTGAATGTAGAATCCCATATCAAAATTGCCATTTGACTCTGTTGAGTGCTAATCTGGAGCCAAGGATCTCCTTTTATCCCCACACAAGTTGTCGAAGCCCCCAACCCTCCGCTCGGGGAGTTTACAAATATGTAGGGCTGTGGGGGGTGTGTTGTCTATCGGCATGAGGCCATGGGAGGCCGCTGTCAAGCTCAGCTCAGCTCTGAGCCCCTTCCCCACTCACTAAGGACAGAGGCTCCTTTCCACAGAGTTGCCTTTCCACTAGAAGGTCTCTGCCCCTGCCTCAGTTCCTCTGCTGCTGTTTCCTCCAATCACCAAACTGGAAGGCTAATCTCCTCTTTGGAAGCAGGAAAACCAGCTCTTTGAACATACATTTCACCTTTCTGTCTTTCACTCAGATCTGTTGGAATCTTTGTTTTTGCTCCCTTAAAAGCTGGGGTGCTTTGAAATACCAATGAAAGAACAGAGGGGAAGAAAAATGCTCCCCATATAAGCAGATTAGTACTCTGAGATGACCCAACCTCATGGTGACGGATTCTTTGAAAGTTACTGAGATGTGTGACTCTGACCATTCACCATGGGAAGCTGAGGGGAGAGGTGGGCTGTGGAATAAGAACATGCCTTCAGAAAACCAGCTGACCAAAGAGTGAGCTAGGGGACATATAGACCCCACGGGGTTGAGACAAAGAGTGGGTGCTGGACCACACCACGCAAGATAAGATGGAAAGATGCACACGTAGCACGCCTGGGAGCACTAGGGATACAAAACCCAGGAAGGAATAAAGCACAAATGAGGCAAGGGAAGAGAATATATTTTTGACCTGGGGTCACTGACGACATCTGACATATGTCACATGACACTGAAAAGTTCATTGAACATTTCAATAGAACTTGGTAAGAGCTTCATCAGTATTGCTGAATTCCCCAGGAATTCAGAAAAGGGAGACTGTCATCTGGCGAGAGTCCATGAAACTAATTAGTGTGGCAAGCCACTGATTCAGAGATTGCACAGGAATCATTAGTCACTGAACACCGCGCTGGCCCTCTCCTATGGCTCAGTGCCTCAGCCGGACACCACAGCCAGCCTGTGGATATTTTGGAACATAGCCTGGATGCCGCGCATAAGTTAAGGGGGCCCTGTGCTGTCCTCACTATGAACCTCACCATGACGCTTCCCTTAGAGGCCCTCAGAGACCACATCGGGATCCCTGTCCCCCCAGCCTGTAGTGGAAACGTGCCCCCACCTCTACCAGTTATAACCACTGCTGCCCAGTTGCATGTCCTCTGGGTGGGGAAATAGTCCCACCAAAATAAAAAGTGCTTTTATAAAGAATTAAGATGACCTCTCAGAATCAGTTACCATAGGCTAAGTTGTGCTGCAGTGACAATCAAGCCCCAATTCTCAGGTACTTAAGATAATTCTCAGTTTATATTCACTGCAGATCAGTGGGGCTCTCCTCTGCTCTTTCCTCAGTCTGGCACCCAAGCAGACAGAGCAGCCACATTGCTTCATACTACGAAAGAGGAAAAAGAAAGCATGATGAATGGTGCATGAGCCCTTACAGCTTTCACCTATGAGTGACACCAATCATTTTTACTCACATTTTATTGGCCAAACCAATTCATACATCCGCACCTAACTCCAAGAAGGCAGGGAAGTAAAAATCTCCAATGTGTCTGGAAGAAAAACTGAAAATATTTTTTGAACAACACTGATGAGCACCATGGTCTGTCCACTTAGTCAACAGATATTTGACTGTCCATCCCACATAAAAAACACAACCACCCTTCCCTAAATGAGGCAACCCAAAATGCCACCTGTTATTGGCTCCAAGCTCAATGTCCAGATTCTCTGAGTGATTCCTGATGATCTCTCCATCAGGCTGAGAGGCGTAGGTGGCTCTCTTCCTCAGGACCAGATGTGACTCCACTTGATCTGGAGACCTATACATGAACAGGGAGAAATATCTGCTGCCGCCACAACCATCACCCCCCTACACACACACACACACACACACACACACACACACACACACACAGTGCAACAGTGGAACAGTGGGAAAAGGCAGAATAACCAGAAAACATTTCCACTAAGAGGAAGAATTGGAGAAACACAGCAGTCTTTGGTCACTAGCAATTCTGAAATCCCTCTGGGCAGATGCTTTAAGGGCCCCTACCCTAAGGTGGGGAGTGTTCTTTGTCACCCCTGACTCCATTTTCTGGGGTGTTTCCTTCTCAATATTCTCCTAGGCCACATCTAAAGACGGTGGCATCACTCTATAAGTAACAGCACTAATACTATATCTGATAATAATTTATTTAAAAGCTATTTCACAAAAATGCTTTTAAAACATTAAACCAAAGCATAGGTTTATTTTATTTTTTTATAATTTTTTTAAGATTTTTAAAATTTATTTATTTGATAGAGAAAGGGAGAGAGAGTGAGAGAGAGCACAAGCCAGGGGGGCGCAGCAGAGGGAGAGGGAGAAGCAGACTCCCCACTGAGCAGGGAGCCTGATGCGGGGCTTGATCCCAGGACCCTGAGATCATGACTTGAACTGAAGGCAGACGTTTAACCCATCCAGGCACCCCATCATAGGTTTATTTTAAAAGAATGTGGGAGAAAGTGCCTGCGAGGGTGTTCACCACTGAGTATTTCTGCCCCCTTCCCAGAGAGATGCTGGAAGGTGTGGTCAAATGACTTGCTTTGGCCAATTAAATGTGAATGGAAGTGCCTGATTCATTTCCTGGGTGGAATTTTAAGAGCCCGTGTTGCAAGGAGGCCCTTTCCATACCTGGGTATTTACAGTCAGTCCTGTGAGAAAGAGCTAGGAGTCCCAACGTGTAGATAAAGAACCTGAGGCTTTCAAAGGTGAAGTAGCTGACCGTAGGTCACCCAGCCAAACCTGCCTCACCCCAGGTCTTCAAAGCCTGTCTTCTCCTCACTGTGACTTGTTCCCCCATTGCTGGTTGATCATTCCGTTGATGTCATTATGTGTTTGGGAAAATGCAGGAGCTGATGCATAAACCTTCTGACACATCTGTCAACCCTGGAATTAACCCACAGCAACCCTGCATTCCACTTGCAATCCCTTGCTATATGCTTCCTTAAGTGACCCAAGGAAAAAGAGTTTAGGCTTTAGAGTCAGAAAATTTTGAATGTGAGTCAAACCCCCATCCTGCCACTTCCTAGCTGTATGGACCCAGCAGAATCTGCAACTTCCCAGAGCAACTACATTCTCATCTATAAAACCAGGCTAATACCTCCCTTGTCATTGTAAGGACCATGGAGATTTGGGTATCTTCCCTGAGAGGAAAGATAATATACCGGTAAATTTTCAGCAAAGGAGACAATCCTTAAGAAGCTTGAAACTTGGGCTTTCTAGGATAGGTGAGAGTTCAGCAGGAAGATAAGGAAGGCAACAGCAGGGAAACTTCACAGAGGCCTGTGCACCATGCCCTGTCACTGGGAGGTCCAGGGACTGGGAGGAGTGCAGAAGAGGCTGGGAGGTTGTGACCATAAGACGCCAGACTGCCTTGTGAGGGAGCTTGGATTCGCATCAAGACTTACATCCTCCCTGGAGCCAGGCTTTGTCTTGAAAGAACACGTCAGAAAACCTTTCTGTGATATTGACAGCCCACGATGCAGCCCTTATTTGGCATATTCCTAACTTCCTTCAGGCCACTTACATGCATATTGTAAGCCCGCTGGGTGAGCCTCTAATTGCCTCTGGGCCTGCGATTGTGGGGAGCTTTTGAGGTGCTTCTGAGGTTGGCAAGGAAACAAGTTCCCATTTGTGAAATTTCCAATTGGGGTTTCACAACGCGGATAGGAAATAATTTGATAGCAGCTGCTTGGTGGATGCTCCCGGGAACGGGCTCGGGCGCTGTTTCTGGGCAGAGCTCCGCAGCCCCAATTAGCCTGCTCGGTCCTGTTAGTGAACTTGAAAGCCAAAGTAATCAGTGGAACTTCATTTTCATTGGTGTTTTTTCCAGTAATTAAGAAAAAAAAGAGACTTCATTTACACTTAAGAAATGTTGCCAGTACAGCCTCCAGCATGTATCTTCATTGTAGAGAAAGGCTTTGGCGGTGAGGATGGACCTCACATCACAGAAGAGTCCTCTTCCCCTCCGCGGCCGTCGCACACCGCCCTGCCTTCACCTCTGCGCTCTGAGTCACGGTGGTCTCAGGCTGCAAGCCCACCCCCTCAGGGCTGAGCTCCGTGTGTGCCAACTCAGAAACTGCTGCCTACAGGCAAATTCCAGGTTCCTTGTCTCTCCCTGGGTCTTGTCATGAGAGAAGATGATTTAAAAGATGAATTAATTTGCCCTTTTCCTTAGATTTCCTATTCATCCATTTCTTAACAACAAAAATTCAAGTTCTACTGATCCATTATAAAAGTTGTACACTCCACCCGCTTCACCCCTGGACCTCCAAACTGGGCACACCCACTCAGGGACTGGAGCCCCGCTGTCCTTGCGAGCAAGTCAGGAAGGCTGCTGACTATGTCAGACCAGGGCCCTAGGGAGCCCCAGGGTTTCAGGGAGATGCCCCAGCAGGTGGAAGTCTGGGCCACCTCTCCCCCAACACCACAACCAAAGCATCTCTATGTGTGGCATCTGTAAGGGTTCTTTCAACGACGTGGCTAACCAGGTTTCAGAAACACAACTCTCGGCATGCCGTCAAGAAGCCACCACCTTGCTCCCTCCCTGATCCTCATCTCCTCTTGGTGGATCTCATTGCAGGCCTCCTTACCCATCCCCAGCAACCACCTCATCCCTACTTCTGCCGGGGAGTCTCCTCCAGTGCTTCGGACCTTGGCCTTCCTAAAGCAACCAGCTTTGCCTGCTCCTGACTATGACACTATCCTGGTCTCAGATGAGGAGACCTTTCGACACTAGCTCCTGGTCTTGCTGAGTCCTACCCCCTACTTAACAAATAAAGCCCCAGGAGGTAGAGAAAGGGATGGCTCTAACAATTAGAACTTCTTGTTAAGGGACAGATAGAGAACTCCCACTGTGGCTTTTGGGAGGAGCCAAGGCAAAGAACAGGAATGGTCAAAGTGGGATAAAAAGGCAGAAGTAACCCTGAGAGTTGCAATAATCAACAGCATGTCATCTTCCGACAGAGGGGAGTTGGAGCCACATGTGGTCCTGAGATCTGGTGCACATTTCCAGGTCATCTTGTCGCCAGACACTAAAATTAGTGCAGGGACTGGGAGTACATGCCTTCACTTAATAAGCTTGGTCTAATTTAGTACAAGTTATCTTAATAAAGTCTGTGTTGAAATTATTCTACATCCCTAGGGTCTCTGCTGCTGGAAGAAAGAGGCATGTGCTAACATAGTCTGCCTTAGATTCAGGTGGGCATTTCCCAGGGAGGGCTTCGGGAAGCTCCAGTTCCATAGGATGCCCCTTCCACAAGTAGGCCATCATGGTCAAGGCTGGGAAACTGCATCAGTTATCCCCATACCACCACGTGGGAGAGTCACAATGTTCGTTAGCTTATTAAAAGCTCTCAAAAGCCCACCAATCAAGCAGTCTGTTTGATAATACTTAACCCTTGTTTCTCAATCTTATTTTACTATGGAACTTACTCTTTGTGAGACAGTGTTCTTGGAACACTCTTTGGGAAATATCTTGTTGGAGTTACTGATGCAGGTCTCCATCCCCTGCTAGGCTAGCAGTTTACAGAAGACAAGGACTGTCTGTGCTCCCAGATTCCGCTCTCCTCACCTTTCCCCCTACTCCAGTAGGTCAACAGAGAAGGTCAATAGCTAATGTTTATTGAATTACCTCCCATTTTTGAAGCTGTTTTGACAAAGGTGTATGGTTTGTGGTCTGACACACGGGGATGACTAACAAGGTGTCTCTTAATATTAATGTATCAAAAAAATCAAGAAAAGATTGTTCTAGGCCCTGGAGTTAATTTGACATGAGGGCATATTAGTTTAAAGAAGACATGGATAAAGTCTGCTTTAAAAATCATGTCTGGAAACACGGTATAACTGAGTTGTAATTCTAACTTTATGTCTTATTCTGAAGATGATATTAATTAGAAAATCTGACAAGGATCTTGGAGCAAAAACAGTATTGTTTTAGCTTCTCTGAGAGATACACCAGAGGGGAGGGGAAAAAAGCCACTTAAGGGAAAGATAGAGAAAACTCACATCATGTAATCTCATGTTTGAGTCCCTTGGTTCATGCTGCCCCTACGACTAGCTGCCGTTTTTGAGTTCCTACACTGTGTGGAGCTAAAAGCATGCCTTCCCCTTTCACAACCCTATTGCCTGGATAAGAATGGGATCCCCACTTTGCAGATGAGAAAACAGAGAGAAGAGAAGTGCTTTGCTAAGGGCCACACAGAGCCTGGATTTGAAGCGCCAGAACCCTCACCCTTGCTTGCACTGCTACACCACCTCTATTTCTAGAAACAATGTATGGCCAGACGATGTTGCATATCCAAGTACGGAAGACCAGAGGATTCTGGAATCTGGAATCAGATCACTTGAGGAAACTCCCAGGGCATTTTTCCCACAGATTGGACAAAGTCAAGCTGAGGCCTAAAGGTAACTACAGGCCCATCACAGTTCAGTGTAGGGAGGGTTGAGCTTGGAGCTAGAAGAAGAGAATTCCAGACCCTCCTTGCTGCTCTGGGTCTTTGAAAAGTGTCTTGCCTCTGTAATCCTCAGTTCTTCATCTGGAGAATGAAGGGGATCTCCTGGATAATATATGAGGGTCCTTCCAATTCCATGAATTCAGGTCCCCAACCCCACAGAGATGATTTTTGGGGTCATCTATAGTCATACGGTTTGCAGCTTAGAACATGCCATATGTGAAACGTCTGCTGGAAAGGCTGGAGAGATGGATACATAGACACGAAAAGGGTTGAGAAAGCCTGCTGAGAACGGTCATGGTCAGCTGCAACTGCACATCATCTGTCTCCACAAGTCACCTGCCGCCTACAGCTGCAGCCCCTGGGGCTGTGTGGACAGTTTTGAAGCTACAGCTTCTGGGGTCTATTACACACTTCACTTAGTCCTTGCGTTCCGTGGGTGTCTCCATCACCGAAATGAGGAAATGAGGGAAAGCAAGATTTCAGACGGTCTCACCATTTCCATTGCTCAAAATTGATACCCAGCCATCCATGAAATTGTGTTCATTGAGGGGCGTCCCCATCAACAAGCCAGGCATAGAGCAGCATTCGACTCAAGCAAGAGGAAACGCGGCACCCACTCGGCTCCGTGTGTTGCTCATACTAAACAGCTGTGGGAAGGACAGCGGGAAGCAAAAGAGCAGAAGCATCCTGCACGCGCTTCGTGGAAGGAGGAGCAGCACCTTCACACCACGCGCATCTTCTACTTATACGTAGAGGGAAGTGGTTCAAAAGCTTTTGAGGTGGGTGGGCCCCACCTCTCAGTTGAAGGAAAGCTGAGGGGGAATTCAGTCGCAATGCAAATTCTGGCCAGAATAATTGCTGCTGAAGCCCTTCTGTGTCCACAGAAGCCAGTGTAATCGGACATTCTCCCCCAGTGTTGTGTCAGTCTCAGCCTGTCCCCATCTTCCTGAAGCAGCCCAATTACTACATCCTCCAAGGAATCCTCTTTGAACCCTCCGGGCCACATCTATCGTGCGGCATGCAGGTCAAAGCCTTGCAAGCAAGCCAGACCTGAGTCTGAATCTGGGCTTCACTAATTCCTGGCTGCGCAACTGTGGGCAAGTTATCAAACTCTGAAAACATCATCAGGAAAAGGAGTTAGAAGTTTAGCACGTAGGAATCTGAATTTGCGAAGAAAAATTATTTTTTCCACAGCCATCTTGGTTTCATTTCGAACCCCTCTTCCATCTGAGCGGGGGAGAGTTAACCTTGGCAAATTGGAAATTGTTCCATTTCCTTGGTGCCAGCTGATTTCAGGGGTGTTTATGTGGGGCTAGGGTGCCGGGGGGCCTCCAGGCATCGTCCCATGCAGGTGTCCACGGAAATGGTGCTCACCTCTTTGGTCCTGTCACTAATGGTCTTTCAGGGCTGGCAGCTCTCTCAGTATTTCCTTGTCTTACTTAGGGGCACAGAAATATCTCCCGTGCTTGTCATGCTCTCTCTGTAAGACCATCTGCAGTCCATCTGCCTATCTGTCCAGACGCGACAGGCCAACATCCCCCCCAGCATCGTGCTCCCCAGCCAAGGCTCAGCCCAGGTGGCCGGCTCCCGGTGCCTCGCTCTGCACCCCTGTGCCTTACCCCCTCCACTACCTCCCTGCCAGGCCCCCTCCTAGTCAAGGGTGACATTTTCTCGTCTGCAGGAAGCCAGATTTTCTTCTACTTTTCCCCAAATGTGGATCCATACCCAGATCGTCCCCACCCTCCTAGGGTTTAGACTTCTGGAAACAAAACTGGGGAAGAAACTCAGCTTTAAGCCCCATCTGCTCTTCTCCTTGTCACAACCCTCCCTGTGGCAATGAGCACAAGCCAGATATGTGTCTACAGAGAGGGTAAAATTAAAAGAATAGAGGCTAAGGTCTCAAACATACTATCCTGCCACTTAAGTATTAAATAAAATAGCACATGAAAGAACTTGCCATGTTTTAAGGGCCTCCTAGATAATGGCTATTATTTTTTCCCCTCCGATCTGTTGGACACCTCATCTGTAGCATTTGTTTGGAAATCAATCATGCCCTGCCTTAGATCATCTATTGCACTGGCAATTTACTTTTATATTTTTATTTTCCCAGGGTCTATACTTTATTCTCCCAACTAAATATAAGTTCCTAGAGAGCATGGTCTACATCTTATAATTAGCTGAATCTAACAGAAGGCTAGGCTTTCAGCAAACACTTTAAAAATGTGTGCAGATCTAGCCTCAGGAACCCAAAATCACATTCGCTAACATGTAGAGAAAGTTCTTTGTGTAAGAAATCAGGTTATGTTTTTTTCTTAAAATAATTCATGAGCATGTTTGTGTCTAAATGTTAACAGAGGAGCCATGTGGGTTATGAAGACACCCCAGATATTAAAAAGAAAGAGATTTTCAACGTATCTATTATTTTTTAAATCCTGCATCACAGCCACCCCTGAGTGCAAATATATTTCACATTCTATGCTGGCCTCCTATTGCAAAGTGCTAATTGAATCAATTTCCCGGAGCTGCATCACTAATAAATAGAGTACATCACAGATCTGGGTTTCTTGAATCAAAAATACAGAACATGAATGCTTTGCTGAGAGAAAATAGTGTGTAGGAAATTGTCTTAGCATCCAAGAGAGTCGCAAAGTTTGGCCTTTAAACATGGTGCTGCAGAGTGAGCCCTTGAGGGGGCTCTCTGTCAGCCTCACCCTGGCTGGGGCCGGCCAGTACTCCAGAATGCCCCAGCTGGCCCCGTGCATGGCTGCGAGGGGCCCACACTTCACCACTTCCTACTTGCGTGGCCTTGGGCCGCTTACTTCTCTCTCAGTCTGGGTTTGCTCAACTCTAACTACAGAATAAGTACCTCCCTCCCAAGAGTTTGGTGAAGGTTCAGTAAGATGAGGTATGTGGAGGACTTGCACCGTGTGGGAGACGTAGTGCATACCCAGTAAATGATAGTTGCTGCATCTGCTGCTCTGAGGGGACACAGGGTGGACAAGGCAGGGAAGAGGTGGCCATCCGGATGCCCTGGAGAGTGGCAGCTCCGCCATGCGTACTCACGTTCACACCCTCCTTTCTGCAGGTCAACAGAAGTGCCCCTTTGCTAGGGCAGGAACATGCTAATGGCACTGAGGGGTACTTTACCTATGGGGGCTTTGAGGACCCAGAATAGAAGGCCCGAGATGGGTTCCTCCCTCACTCTCAAGTCATTGCCATGTCAGGGCATTCCTCAAAGGCAGATCTGTTTGGAGTTCCCTGTGGACTGAGGACTTCAATAGAACCTTCTCCTTTCATTTCCAAAGTGAAGATGTTTTTGGTGGCAGTCAAAATGGCTTACACCATAAAGGTGGATGATTGGCTCCCACGGTTGAGGATGTGCTGTGGTAGAGCATGAGGAGAGAAGTCCACTCGGGCCTCTGCTATTACTCTCCCGGCTCTGCCTTCCTTCATGCGTCACCTTGGTCAGCCCTGATCTGCCTACAAGATGGCTGCAGCCGCTCTAAGCCTTCCTCCTTCACATAATCATCTCCAGGGAAGAGAGCAAGAGGAGGTTCCAGAAACTTTCTGGAGAGAAAATGGAGGCCCTTTTCCCAAAGGCTGCTGGTTAATTTCTCCTCTCATCTCATTGGCCTAAATTTGGTCTCATGATCACTGCTGGGCCAAGCTCTGTGGCTTAGTGGATGCAGGTACTGATCGGCGTCATCTGAAGTCGACACCTGACTCAGTCACTGGAGCGAGGGGAACAGGAAAACCTGATTAGCTGTGACTAAATAGAATCCATCCCTGGAATTCAAGTCAACTCCCCCCAACCTCTGGGCTGCCGCTGCAGGAGGGCAGAGGTGAGATGGGTGTTGGAGAGACTCCACAATGTCCACTACTCTGCTGGCATTGATTCAACATCTCTTTCAGTTCAGGAAACAGTTATGAAAGGTCTGCTGTGTGCCAGGCAGGGTGCAGCATGCTGGGACCACACGGGGGCCCTGTGCTATTGAAGGGAATAAATGAGCCAACTTATGCAAAGTGCCCAGTGCAGCCCTCGGCCCTTAGTACCTGCTCCGTATCATCTTCATTAAAATGAAAAATGCATGAGTGCTCCCTGCTACCCAGGAGAGACTTAAACAAATACATCCTAGCAGTGTGGGAAGGATAGCCAGAGTAAGCCTGCGGGTGGCATTAAGGAGAGAGATCACACAGGAGTGTGCAGAAGACCCAACCTAAGAAGCTTACAGCCAGTGATTCCTAACCTCGACTTCACATTTAACACACCTGAGGAGCTTCTGAAACTCCCCACACCAATTAAGTCACAATCTCTCGGGGTGGGACCCAGCACCAGAATCAGTTTGACTTTTTAAAGATTCCCCAGGTGATTAAAATGTGCAGCCAAGGTTGAGAACCACAGTAATAGGCTGATGAGGACATATAAGCCACACATGTAAACTGTTAGCAACGCTGGGTTCTGAGGGTATGTTCAAATGAAGTCAGTGCTCTAGGGCTCAGGGCAAGGAGAGGACAAGGTGGGCAGGGGGCTCCTGAAAGGTTTCTGTGTGCAAGCAGGGGACAGAGGGCTGAAGGGGCCTTGAAGGACCATGGGATTTGCCTAATCTAAGCAGTTTGGAGGTGGTATCTTAGTGTGAAGAGGAACAGTTGTAAGCAAAGGCATGCATGGTAACACAGAGGGTGTATCAGTGTGGACTCAATCACGGGAGAAAAACCACACTGTGATTTCAACAGATCAATGTAGAGAATTATTAACTACAATAGAGAACTGGAACAACAAAGAATTAGCTACTGAGAAGTAGAGAGAACTCTCAAAAATATAGGAATGCGGGTGTTAGGAGCATCTACTACCCCCGGGCTGAGGTAGAGTGACCTGGGGAAAGCCCTCCACCCCCTCCAGCTGAGGTCCAGGCTCTGCTGGCACAGAGTGTCTTGTGGAAGGAAGGAAGGGAGAAGTCACTGTGGTGTCACTCTAGTAGAAATAGAAATGTGCCCTCTGGGGTGGTGTCTCACTGAAGCGTGCTTCGCTAGGGATGCATTGCAGGATCTAGGTCCAGGGGAGGCCGCAGGGGACCTCGGAGAGAGGACAGGGGAACCAGGAGCCAAAACCCGGGACTGTCCCCCCCACAAGCAAGCAGAGGCTCAGGGTTTACAAAACCTTCCCAGGGAATTAGCGAAGCTGGAGTTCGACCCACAGCTACCTTTCTCATATGTCCCGCTACCTCTCTGAAGAGACAGAAGTGCAAGATCAAGGCTAGTCTGTCGGTGTAGGCTGCCCAGAGACGGAAGGGGCCTGTGCTCAGTGAAGGCTGTGGGGAAGGCCTCCTGGAAGAGGTGAGGACTCAAATGAACCTGAGGGCCACTTTTACTTTAGAGACCTTGAGAAAAGCAGGGAGAAAGTGGAAGGAGGGACCTTGACATGAGCAGCATTGAGCGGTTTCCTGTGCCGCAGAGCAGACCTGAGCTCAGACAGGACTCGGCTCAGCCCGTAGAGAGAACAGTGGAAAACAAGAAGTAGGCAATGAGAACAAAGAGGTAGAACAGAATCAAGGAAGTCCTCATCTACCAAAGAACTTGAGTTTAAGCGGGTACGAGATCAGTTCATTGCAAGAGAGCCAGAGCCCACGGATGTAGGGCTCCAGGATTCCTCGACTGCCGGCCAAACTCTCTGTGGAATATAGGGCAGCAAACGCCAGCTTTGGGGTCAGACAGACCGGAAGTAGAGGGTCAGCTCCAGCGTTCAGCTGTGTGTCCTGGGGCAAGTCCCTCAACCTGTCTGAGCCTCAGGGTTCTTCGCGTGTGAGTGGGAAACAAGGGTCCCTTCTTTGCAGGCTTGCTCAGATGAAGTCCCCAGCAGACAGCCGGCCATACAGCAGGCCTCCCGTCGGTGGCAGCTTCCTTCTCCCACCCAGTTTTACTCTTTGGGGGGGGTCCTTTCTGTCTTCTAATGCAGTGCACGCCTCTGAAGGCAGCTGTTTCCAATCCAGGATTTCTAAATCAGGTGCCGCTGGGGAGCACCAAGGTCTTGGCGGCAGGTAATATCCTCATGTTGCGAGGCTGGCCGCTGAGCTTACCGCTCTGCAGGAAAAGCTCAGGTTGAGGGGACACAGTCACTGTGTCCTTGGTCCCCCGGCCAGATCGTGCCATGAAGTGGTGTTTCGGACCCAGTCTCCACAGGGCAAATGACCGTGCTGCTTTCACTTTCAGGAGGAGAAGTCACCAAACCACGCTTTGCTCAATTCTTCCACGGCAGCCTAGCCAGTCTCACTATCCGCCCTGGCAAAATGGAGAGTCAGAAGGTGATCTCCTGCCTGCAGGCCTGCAAGGAAGGACTGGATATTAATTCCCTGGAAAGCCTCGGCCAAGGAATAAAGGTAAGGACGGAGCTAGCCTCGCCGCCAACAAGACATGGACTCAGGGGGCAGAGGCTACCCAGCGCCTGCGCACTGGGGAAATGGAGTCCTCCCCTGCCGAGTTGCCCAGAGATGGTGTGGCGGCAAAGGTGGGGAGGTTCGTGACCGTGACTTCCCTGGGGGACTTCCGCTGTGTCCTGAAATTCCTAGATGGAGCCCTTGTGTATCATCGGTTCACTACCCAAGAGCAGGCACGGGTTCAATATCTACCAGAAGGGAATGGTTCTATTTCAGCGGTTCCTGGATTGGTTAGTTGCTTTGTTGTCTATTTGCCAAAGGAACAGAAGCAGCATGCAAGAATATATTTCGAAAATATTTGAAAGTAGAATGAAAAGGTTGGCCATGTTAAATATAAATTAGGAAGGAAGGTCAGCCCAGGTGGGCTGGAATTAGAAAGCAGATATGGAGGTCGCTGGGTCTCAGGTGTGAAATTGAAGCACAGATTGGGCTTCAAGCAATCTCTGGCAAAGGGAAGGTGAGCAGATTCATGCAAAATAAAAACATTCACGGGATCCAAAAGAACCAAAGCTGCATTCTGAGAAAAGCACCTCTTGAGGGGCAGGACTCGCATAGCTAAATGTCCACTGTGAGCGTCCTGCCCACCTCCCCCACCCCATGGCAGGGATAGTTCTGGCCTCACCTGGACCTTAGGAGCTCCTGCCAGCAGGGAACCTCTGGGAACCCGAGCAAAGAGCTGGGTAAACATCGTTGTAGCCCCTGCTCAATCCCAACGGACCCCAGTGAGAGCAGGCAGGTCACCCTCTGCCTCCTGAAGCACAGGACAGCCCCACGAGCCAACCCCCTCCCCCCAGCTGTGGGGGTTTCCTTTATAGGCCATTTTCCAAGGATGGTGTGACCAGAGCAGAGGTTGCCTCTACCCCCCTGTCTTCTACCGGCCTTCTACCCTGGGCCTGCCCACCTCTCCTGGACAGGGAGTCCCCCGTCCCACAGACAGCACCTTTATTTTCGATGCCAGTGGGGCTGGTGAGGCTCTGACATGGGGAGCCATGGAGGGGCTGGTGACCTGAGCACGTCATGCTTTTCTTTAAGCTGCGGTCACTTCAGACATGCCATGGACATCCACGTATTGGTTCTGGGCTGGGTTGGGGGGACACAAAGCTGAACGTCCCCAGCCTCTTATCTTCAGGGAAGTCAGTGGCCCACGCTGACCCTTGTAATCCTGTGTGGTAAGTGGCAATGAGGATGAGCACCTCTCCCAAGTGCCGGACGGGGCTCTCAAGGCTTTGTGGGTGTTAACTCATTCAAGCCCAGAACAACCCTCTGACAAAGTTACCACGAATATTCCTATTTTACACGTGAAGAATTGAGGACTTTAAGAGAAAGGAAACTTGTCTAAGATCCCGGAATTGGTAATGAGCGGAGCCAGAATTTGAACCCCAGGTGGTCCTGCTCCAGAGTTCCAGAACCTGAGGAGCAGCAGTGAGGGAAGGCTTCTTGGAGGAGGTGAGGCCTGGGCAGAATGTTTCAGGATGGGGAAGAATCAACCAGGAGGAAGGCAGGGGAGGGGAGCTGGGTAGTCTAGGCAGATCTGAGAGCATGAGTGATAGCAGAGGCCTGGGGAGCCCGCCATGTGCACTGGAACTCCAAGAAGGCCGATGTTACAGTGCCCAAATTGCAGGAGGAAAGGCAGAAAGTGTGGTCGGAGAGCTAAGCACAGGCTGCGTCATGGGGTCCTGTAAACTATGTTCAGGTGTTGACATGTTTCCTCCTGTCGGCAACAGGGAGCCACTGAAGGAGCATGATCTGGGCAGGAGCATGGTTTAGGATGCTCCGCTTGGAGACAGGGTCGGAGAGGGAAGGTGGGAGAAGTGCACAGACAAGGCAAGGCAAGAATGGCTTTCCGGAACATTAAATACGCACAGGTGCACTCAATAGTTAATCCCCTGTCATTGAAGGAAAGCAGTCTACTTCATGGCACATTTCAGATCGGCACCCTCACACGCAGAGCCTGGGGTTTGATCCTTGACCGGCTGTTTGAGTTGTTTCCTTAGCATTTTGTCAGCCCAGTGAGGCCGAAATCTGTCCTCCACCCCTCCCCTCTCTGTCTGATTCGGGGTTTGCTCCCTGCCCTGAGGGGATCTCCTCTGCTCTGGAGCACCCCATGAGACCACAGTTTCAGGATTCAAGCACTACAGGACAAATAAAGTGAAGATACTGGACCGAAAAGCCACACGTTCTTAGAATGATAAATTAAGAGGCATACCACCTCTACAGAGCAGTCAGAGCCTATGAAAAGAGGGGGTTGTGAACTCAGTGGCACACACAGCCATGGGGGGTGCCGAGGCTCTTCGACTTTTCCAGATGCCACCTGTTGATAACCACTCACCGCAGAGGATCCTTTTCCATCCTTAGGGCCCAGCTGGCAAGAACTAGAGCACTGCAGGGGAAATTAATGATAAGACACACAATTCATGGTGTACCCCCTGGGGGCTATTCTAAGTTCATTATCCCTACTCCTCACAACAGATTAAATGGTATGGCCCCATTTCAGAAATCAGGAGACTGGTGCTCAGGGACTTCCCCAAAATAAGTCCGTGCTCCTTCCTCCACACCAGCAACTCAGATTTGAAGGCATTCTTGAAAATGATTCAGACTTCCTTGCTTGTTGCCCCTCCTCCATTTATCTCTCATTTCATTTCTGAATAATGACTATTTGTCTCTTTCCTGGTTTCTGGCCTCCTCCCTCCTCCATGGTTAGTCAAAGGAAAGTGAGGGCCTCCTGTGATTAACAATACTTCCCGTCTGCTCACAGGCCCCAGTGCAGGTTCCTCTTTTCACTTGTTTTCCCCTGGATCATGCCTATTCCTGAATATGTCCCGCATGTCTGGAGTCAGTGAACGGTTGAGGCAGTGACTGTCTCGTACCCGTACAAGACACACTGTGGAATAGCCACATCCCTGAAGACTCCCCTGTGCTGATTTTCGTAGCATCATGCCTGCCAATTTGTCACGCCCACAGTGTGGGGGAGTGGGAAAGAGCAAGACTTTTGGGACAAGGCACCCCTTGGTTCAAACCATAATAGTACAAATACTTGCTGGGTGACCTTGGGCAAAGTAATTTAATCCTTTAAGCCCCAATTCCCTCATGTATTAAAGTATATTTTGTTGTGATGTTGTGGGAATTGGATTTTATGTATATTTTATATAAAAGCTATATAGAGATATAGAAAAGATATGTATGTATATAAATGAGCTGACGGATACAGATATAGATACATAGATACAGATCTCCCTTAGTAAACCCAATAAGTAGGTTCTCAGCAAATCACAGTTCCCTTCTCCAGCTGGGCTGGCCTTGCCCTTGGCGTTGCCACTGTGCCAGCTTCTTTTGGAAGCTAAGCCTGGGTGACAGTTACGGCAGAGGAGCCTCGAGTGTGGCAGGTCTTCATCTGGCCCAACCCAGGGGGACTGGCAGGTGGCCCAGTGAACGGCACTGTGCCTGGAGTGCCACAGCCAGCTTCCCCTTGAGGAATAGGCCTGGGCTTTGGACAAGGATCTCACTGATGTCCCAGCCTGCCAGGTGCCTGGTGACACCGGCTGATCCTCTGGGAGAACTGACTGCTCCCAAAGGCCATCTGTCTAGCAGCTTCTTGGCTCAAAGAAAGGAATCCCCATGGCCACAGCACAGCTTTCCAAAAGAGAATGAGTGCGTCACCCTTTGCTGGGCCCCCAGGAAGCCACCCCCTGTCCCTGTGATAATGCTAATGCCATTCTGTGTTCTACACAGAGACCTACCCTCAGTCATGCCACAGGGCTGGGAACACTGCAATTAAAAAAAAAAAAAACAACCTACTTTGGTGGAAGGTCTTATTGATCCTGCAAGGACTATATGGATGGCTCGGCCAGGACCCACCTTCATGCCCTGTGGCAGTCCTCAGGGTGCTCAGGCGGCCAGACTAGGGTTTTAACTGGAGATCCAACACCGAGCCTATCCATCCTCTTGTCTGCTGGCTGCAGTGGGAACACGCCCTCTGCTGATTGCCACGGGATGCTGCTCATTCAACCTTCTGGAAGAACTGTTTGAAATTTTTTTTAAGTTTATTTAAGTAATCTCTACACCTGGGGTACCTGGCTGGCTCAGTCGGTTAAGCGTCTGCCTTCGGCTCAGGTCATGATCCCAGGGTCCTGGGATCGAGCCCCGCGTCGGGCTCTCTGCTCGGCGGGAAGCCTGCTTCTCCCTCTGCCTGCCACTCCGCCTCATGCTCGCTCTGTCAAATAAATAAATAAATCCTTAAAAAAAAAAAAAAGTCATCTCTATACCCAACATGGGACTCAAACTCACAGCCCCCAGATCAAGAGTCACATGCTCTTCCTACTGAGCCAGCCAGGCGCCCCACGATTCTCCTGTTCAGCCCTTATGCGAAGTTTGGATCAGTCTTCTCCACAGGGCTTATCATTTTGTCTCCTGTTTCTCATGTGCTAGACCCTGTGGGGACCCTGTGGAAAAGTCAGTAGACCCTGGCCTCAAGGTGCTCACAGTTGCCTGGGGGAGGCAGGCAGACAGCCAGCCACAGCACCATGACCCTGCTATAGCAGGGATGCTGCGGGGTGGGGTTGGGGGGATGTAGGGAGGCAGAAGAACATGTGGGAACGTAAGTGGTATTTTAGAAGAATGAACTTGAATCTGCTCAAATCTGAAATGGATGATTTGTGCAACACTCAAAACAGGGCAGCTCTATGGCTGAGCACACTCCGCTAGTGAGTCCTCCACAGCAAGGGAGAAGCCAACTCAGAGGATGACTGGGGCATCACCTGCACATGTAACCGGGGACTCCCAAACCCAACACAGGCACTGGTGCTTGTGACCAGACCTCCCAGACCAGAGATACCCTGCTCAGGGCATGGAGGGCAGAAGGGACTGGATCACAGGGGAAGAGCAGCAGTGAAGGCAGCAGTACCTGTTGGGCAAAGACTCCGTGCAGAAATAACTACAGTGTTCAGAATTATAAGAAAAGCTGTCTCGGACTGAACACTTTAAGCACTAGATTCATTATACACATTATCTCATTTAAGCCCCTGGACAGGTAGATACTGCTATCCCCATTATTTTATTGTTTTAAGATTTTTTTATTATGTTGATCACCATACATCATCAGTTTTTGATGTAGTGTTCCGTGATTCATTGTTTGCATCTAACACCCAGTGCTCCATTCAATACGTGCCCTCCTTAATACCCATCACCAGGCTAACCCATCTCCCCACCCCCTCCCCTCTAGAACCCTCAGTTTGTTTTTCAGAGTCCATCGTCTCTCATGGTTCATCTCCCCCTCTGATTTCCACCCCTTCATTCTTCCCCTCCTGCTATCTTCTTCTTCTTCTTCTTTTTTTTTTTTAACATGTATTATTTGCTTCAGAGGTACAGATCTGTGATTCAACAGTCTTGCACACTTCACAGCGCTCACCATAGCACATACCCTCCCCAATGTCTATCACCCAGCCACCCCATCCCTCCCACCCCCCACCACTCCAGCAACTCTCAGTTTGTTTCCTGAGATTAAGAATTCCTCCTATCAGCGAGGTCATATGATACATGTATTTCTCTGATTGACTTATTTCGCTCAGCATAATACCCTCCAGTTCCATCCACATCGTGGAAAATGGCAAGATTTCATTCTTTTTCATGGCTGCATAATATTCCATTGTGTGTGTGTGTGTGTGTGTGTGTGTGTGTGTGTGTGTGTGTATACACACACACACATACACACACACATCTTCTTTATCCATTCATCTCGATGGACATCTTGCTCTTTCCACAGTTTGGCTACTGTGGACATTGTTGCTATAAACATCGGGGTGCATGTACCCCTTCGGATCCATACATTTATATCTTTGGGGTAAATACCCAGGAGTGCAATTGCTGGATCATATGGTAGCTCTATTTTCAACTTTTTGAAGAACCTCCATACTGTTTTCCAGAGTGGCTGCACCAGCTTGCATTCCCACCAACAGTGTAGGAGGGTTCCCCTTTCTCCGCATCCCCGCCAACATCTGTCATTTCCTGACTTGTTAATTTTAGCCATTCTGACTGGTGTGAGGTGGTATCTCATTATGGTTTTGATTTGTATTTCCCTGATGCCGAGTGATGAACATTTTTTCATGTATCTGTTGGCCATTTGGATGTCTTCTTTGGAGAAATATCTGTTCATGTCTTCTGCCCATTTCTTGATTAGATTATTTGTTCTTTGGGTGTTGAGTTTGATAAGTTCTTTATAGATTTTGGATACTAGCCCTTTATCTGATATGTCATTTGCAAATATCTTCTCCCATTCTGTCAGTTGTCTATTGGTTTTATCGATTGTTTGCTGTGCAAAAAGCTTTTTATCTTGATGAAGTCCCAATAGTTCATTTTTGCCCTTGCTTCCCTTGCCTTTGGAGACATATCTAGCAAGAAGTTGCTGCCTGTGTTCTCCTCTAGGATTTTGATGGATTTATATCTCACATTAGCTCTTTCATCCATTTTGAGTCTATTTTTGTGTGTGGTGTAAGGAAATGGTCCAGTTTCATTCTTCTGCATATGGTTGTCCAATTTTCCCAACACCATTTGTTGAAGAGATTGTCTTTTTTCCATTGGACATTCTTTCCTGCTTCGTCAAAGATGAGTTGACCATAGAGTTGAGGGTCCATTTCTGGGCTCTCTATTCTGGTCCATTGATCTATGTGTCTGTTTTTGTGCCAGTACCATACTGTCTTGATGATGACAGCTTTGTAGTAGAGCTTGAAGTCTGGGATTGTGATGCCGCCAGCTTTGCTTTTCTTTTTCAACATTCCTCTGGCTATTCGAGGTCTTTTCTGGTTCCATACAAATTTTAGGATTATTTGTTCCATTTCTTTGAAAAAAGTGGATGGTATTTTGATGGGGTTTGCATTGAATGTGTAGATTGCTCTAGGTAGCATTGACATCTTCACAATATTTGTTCTTCCAGTCCATGAGCATGGAACGTTTTTCCATTTCTTTGTGTCTTCCTCAATTTCTTTCATGAGTATTTTATAGTTTTCTGAGTGCAGATCCTTTGCCTCTTTGGTTAGATTTATTCCTAGGTATCTTATGGTTTTGGGTGCAATTGTAAATGGGATCGACTCCTTAATTTCTCTTTCTTCTGTCTTGTTGTTGGTGTATAGGAATGCCACTGATTTCTGTGCATTGATTTTATATCCTGCCACTTTACTGAATTCCTGTATGAGTTCTAGCAGTTTTGGGGCGGAGTCTTTTAGGCTTTCCACATAAAGTATCATATCATCTGCAAAGAGTGAGAGTTTGACTTCTTCTTTGCCAATTTGGATGCCTTTTATTTCTTTTTGTCGTCTGATTGCTGTGGCTAGGACTTCTAATACTATTTTGAATAGCAGTGGTGATACTGGACATCCCTGCCGTGTTCCTGACCTTAGGGGGAAAGCTCTCAGTTTTTCCCCAGTGAGAAGGATATTCACTTTGGGTTTTTCATAGATGGCTTTTATGATATTGAGGTATGTACCCTCTATCCCCATACTCTGAAGAGTTTTGATCAAGAAAGGATGTTGTACTTTGTCAAATGCTTTTTCTGCATCTATTGGGAGGATCATATGGTTCTTGTTCTTTTATTAATGTATCACATTGATTGATTTGCAGATGTTGAACCAATCTTGCAGCCAGGGATAAATCCCACTTGGTCGTGGTGAATAATCATTTTAATGTACTGTTGGATCCTATTGGCTAGTATTTTGGTGAGAATTTTTGCATCCGTGTTCATCAAGGATATTGGTCTGTAATTCTCCTTTTTGATGGGGTCTTTGTCTGGTTTTGGGATCAAGGTAATGGTGGCCTCATAAAATGAGTTTGGAACTTTTCCTTCCATTTCTATTTTTTGGAACAGTTTCAGAAGAACAGGTATTAATTCTTCTTTAAATGTTTGGTAGAATTCCCCTGGGAAGCCATCTGGCCCTGGGCTTTGTTTCTTGGGAGATTTTTGATGACTGCTTCAATTTCCTTAGTGGTTATAGTTTCTATTTCTTCCTGGTTCAGTTTTGGTAGTTGATACATCTCTAGGAATGCATCCATTTCTTCCAGATTATCTAATTTGCTGGTATATAGTTGCTCATAATATGTTCTTAGAATTGCTTGTATTTCTTTGGTGTTGGTTGTGATCTCTCCTCTTTCATTCATGATTTTGTTGATTTGGGTCATTTTTCTTTTTGATAAGTCTGGCCAGGGGTTTATCAATCTTGTTAATTCTTTCAAAGAACCAGCTCCTTGCTTTGTTGATCTGTTCTACTATTCTTTTGGTTTCTATTTCATTGATTTCTGCTCTGGTCTTTATTTTTCTCTTCTCCTGCTGGGTTTAGGCTTTATTTGCTGTTCTCTCTCCAGCTCCTTTAGGTGTAGGGTTAGGTTGTGTATTTGAGACCTTTCTTGTTTCTTGAGAAAGGCTTGGATTGCTATATACTTTCCTCTTAGGACTGCCTTTGCTGCATCCCAAAGATTTTGAATAGTTGTGTTTTCATTTTCATTGGTTTCCATGAATTTTTTTAATTCTTCTTTAATTTCCTGGTTGACCCATTCATTCTTTAGTAGGATGCTCTTTAGCCTCCATGTATTTGAGTTCTTTCCGACTTTCCTCTTGTGATTGAGTTCTAGTTTCAAAGCATTGTGGTCTGAAAATAGGCAGAGAATGATCCCAATCTTTTGGTACCGGTTGAGACCTGATTTGTGACCTAGGATGTGATCGATTCTGGAGAATGTTCTATGGGCACTAGAGAAGAATGTGTATTCTGTTGCTTTGGGATGGAATGTTCTGAATATGTCTGTGAAGTCCATTTGGTCCAGTGTGTCATTTAAAGTCTTTATTTCCTTGTCGATCCTTTGCTTAGATGATCTGTCCATTTCAGTGAGGGGGGTGTTAAAGTCCCCTACTATTATTGTATTGTTGTCAATGTGTTTCTTTGCTTTTGTTATTAATTGCCTTATATAGTTGGCTGCTCCCGTGTTAGAGGCATAGATATTTACAACTGTTAGATCTTCTTGTTGGATAGACCCTTTAAGTAGGATATAGTGTCCTTCCTCATCTCTTATTACAGTCTTTGGTTTAAAATCTAATTTGTCTGATATAAGGATTGCCACCCCAGCTTTCTTTTGGTGTCCATTAGCATGGTAAATGGTTTTCCACCCCTTCACTGTCAATCTGGGGGTGTCTTTGGGTCTAAAATGAGTCTCTCTTGCAGACAGCATATCAATGGGTCTTGTTTTTTAATCCAATCTGATAGCCTGTGTCTTTTGATTGGGGCATTTAGCCCATTTACATTCAGGGTAACTATTGAAAGATAGGAATTTAGTGCCATTGTATTGCCTGTAAGGTGACTGTTACTGTTTATTTCTGTGTTCCTTTCTGGTCTGTGTTGCTTTTAGGCTCTCTCTTTGCTTAGAGGACCCCTTTCAAGATTTCTTGTAGGGCTGGTTTCGTGTTTGCAAATTCCTTTAGTTTTTGTTTGTCCTGGAAGCTTTTTATCTCTCCTTCTATTTTCAATGACAGCCTAGCTGGGTATAGTATTCTTGGCTGCATATTTTTCTCATTTAGTGCTCTGAATATATCATGCCAGTCCTTTCTGGCCTGCCAGGTCTTTGGGGATGGGTCTGTTGCCAGTCTAATGTTTCTACCATTGTAGGTTACATATCTCTTCTCCCGAGCTGCTTTCAGGATTTTCTCTTTGTTTCTGAGATTTGAAAGTTTTACTATTAGATGTTGGGGTGTTGACCTATTTTTATTGATTTTGAGAGGGGTTCTCTGTGCCTCCTGGATTTTGATGCCTGTTTCCTTCCCCAACTTAGGGAAGTTCTCTTCTATAATTTGCTCCAATATACCTTCTGCCCCTCTCTCTCTTTCTTCTTCTTCTGGGATCCCAATTATTCTAATATTGTTTCGTCTTATGGTATCACTTCTCTCTCGAATTCTGCCCTCATGATCCAGTAGTTGTTTATCTCTCTTTTTCTCAGCTTCTTTATTTTCCATCATTTGGTCTTCTATATCACTAATTCTCTCTTCTGCCTCATTTATCCCAGCAGTTAGAGCCCCCATTTTTGATTGCACCTCATTAATAGCTTTTTTGATTTCGACTTGGTTATATTTTAGTTCTTTTATTTCTCCAGAAAGGGTTTCTCTAATAACTTCCATGCTTTTTTCTTCCTGGTTCTTTAGCAGATTGCTTAGCCGGGACCGGGCAAGGGCGGGGCAATTCCGCCTCCGGCAAAGACATTTGTGTTGTATCTTAAAAATCATCATTCTGAACTCTCCAACATCGTACTAATGTCCGTATTGAGTAGGTCCCTGGCAGTTGGTACTACCTCTTGTTCTTTTAGTTGAGGTGATTTTTTCCATCTTGTCATTTTGTCCAGAGGAGAATAGATGAATGAGAGAACAAAATGCTAACAGGGTAACAACGTCCCCAGAAAATATACTCTAAACAAATCAGAAAAGACGTGAAACCGGGGAAAAAGAAAGGGAAAGAAAGAAAAAAGAAAAAGATAAAAACAAACAAAAACAGAACAAAACAAAAAAACGGAATATGATCAGGCTGGTGCGTAGATCAGTGCCACACACTAGATTTTGGGTGTATTTTGGTCTGTTAGAGCAAAGTGCCTCCCAAAATTTTAAAGAAAGAAAAACTTATATATGTACAAAAATAAGGGTTAATACGGTGAAGGGATGGAATATGACTGTAAAGATGAAAATTATAAAAGATTTTATAAAAGGAATTGATAAGTTGTTTGAAAAAAGTAAGAAGAGGATTTTAAAAAAAAGGGAGACAATGTGATCAGGCAGGAGACTAAAACAAAGCCATACACTAGAGATTTAGGGTATATTTTGATCTGTTAGAAGAAACTGTATCTCAAAATTTTAGACCAACTTATATATATATGCCAAAAATAAGGGTAACTACTAGAATATGACTCTAAAAATGAAAAATAAAAATGTGTTTTTAAAAAGGGATTGATAAGATGTTGGTTGAAAAAGGGAAAAAGAAAAATTTTAAAAAAAAAAGGAGGGGTGCCTGGGTGGCTCAGTTGGTTAAGCGACTGCCTTCGGCTCAGGTCATGATCCTGGAGTCCCTGGATCAAGTCCCGCATCGGGCTCCCTGCTCAGGGGGAGTCTGCTTCTCCCTCTGACCCTCCCCCTGCTCGTGCTCTCTCTCTCTATCTCATTCTCTCTGTCAAATAAAAAAAAAAAAAATCTTTAAAAAAAAAATTAACTTTGAAAATAGAATCATGTTAAAAAAGCCATGAATTCTATGTGCAGTATTCCCCTAGTGCTGGAGTTCTGCCGTTCTCATTGATCGGTAAACTTGGTCTTGGCTGGCTGTTCTCGCTGATCTTCTTGGGGAGCGGCCTGTTGCCGTGGTTCCCAAATATCTTTGCTGGAGGCGGAATTGCCCCGCCCTTGCCCGGTCCGGGCTAAGTAATCTGCTCAGGTTTGCTCTCAGGAGCTTTTGTTCTCTGCAAGCTTTCTGCACAGTTTTGGAGGCCGAGAGTGAAAATGGCAGCCTCCCAATCTCCGCCCTGGAGGAGCCGAAAACTCGGGGCCCCACTCCTCAGTGAGCCCCCAGAGAAAAGCATTCAGTCACTCCTGTCTCCCCGGTCTCCAGCCGCACTCCGTGCTCACCCGGCCTGTGACCGAGCATTTCTATCTCTGGCACCCGACCCCGTGTGGAGTCTCCAAACCCAGCAGATCCCTGCAGTGCGCTCCCGCACCTCTCCTCCCGGGGAAGGAAGGGGAGTCTCCCCGGATCTGCTGCTTGTTGGGTCCCTGCTGGAGGAGCAGTGGCCTGACTGTGCCCCAGATCACGGTCTGTGGCAACCCCGAGCTGAGAGCCCGCTCCTCGGCTCCATCTCTGCAGCCGGCTTCCCCGCTCTGATCCCTGGGAGCTCTGCCGTACTCAGGCACCCCTGGTCTTCCTGTGACCCCGAGGGTCCTGAGACCACACTGTCCCACGAGGGTTCCACCCCCCGCTTAGCCACTGGAGGGACGTCCCTCAGCAGAGCCGAATTCTATAAGTTCCGATTTTGTGCACCACGGCTCTATCACTTGCTGGTAGCGGCTGACTGAGGCTCCCTCCCCCTGTGGTTTATCTTCCCGAATATCGCCTCGGATTCACTTCTCCGCATGTCCTACCTTCCAGAAAGTGGTCGCTTTTCTGTTCAGAGTTGCTGCTATTCTTTTCTTCGATCTCCTGTTGAGTTCGTAGGTGTTCAGAATGGTTTGATCCCTATGCAGCTGAATTCCTGAGACCAGACGAAATCCAGGTCTCCTACTCCTCTGCCACCTTGCTCTGCCCCCACCCTATCCCCATTATTTTAAATGAGGAAATGAAGTCCAGAAAGGCAAAGTAAATCATCCAAAGTTGTATTCTGTAGTCTGTACTGGAACTGGGGTACTGCAATCCACACAGCCCATGATCTTTCAAAGATGCCACATAGCCTTGGGTGAGAATCCTGCCTGGGAAGGGCTCAATTTTTCCACGTGGGCTAAAATACTGCATTAACAAATGACTCCAAAATCCCTATGCTTTAATGCTTAAAAGTTTATCATTCTCCCACATCAAGCCCAGGAGGTGGAGTGGGGTTTCTGCCGAGAACACCCCAGCCATCAAAGTGGAGGAAGAAGAAGCCTGGAGTTGCCTGCAGGGCTCTTCACAGCCTCGGCCCAGGAGCCCCGCCTCACTTCCTCTCACACCTCATTGGCCAGATGCAGTCACGTGGCCCGCCCACACACGGCAGATGGCTGAGGCCAAGTGTAGCCTCCAGGATGCTGAGCATGCAAAGGAGAGCTGGGCTTAGTGAGTGCTGATAATAACTCCCACAGAGACTTAGCTGAAAAGACAGTGAATGAAAAAGTCTTTTTGGGGAGTAACCCGGAGATGATACTGAGTAAAATGTGGGCCAAGGGGGAACATTTACTCGTTCATCTAATGGGATTGCAGGGTACTAGGGCTAGGTTCTGGGATTCAGGGATAAGAGTTGGAGCCCCTGTCCTCTGTGAGCTCATGGTCACTGTATGTAATCATTGTACTACCATTTCATGCACTATAGGAGCCCAGTGGGGACCTAAATGAGGGAAGCTGGGTTGGTCTCAAGGAGAAGGTAACAGTAAAACAAATGATAGTTGAAGGAGGCAAGGATTAAGCTCTTGGTTGGCTAGGGATCACATTACAGGGACCTTATGTGGGTCAGTATCATCACTACTACTCATGGGACACCCACCTCCTTTTAGAGTCCAGGCACAGAACAGGGACCTCTTAAAAAGACAACCGAGTCAGATCAGGGAAAAGTTAATATAGATGGATTTTTTCCTTAAACTCATAATAACATACTCAATCTCCTTCATGGCAAGAGAAATGTAAATTGAAACTACACTAAGGTAGCATTTATCACCTATCGGACTGGCAAAAATCCCAAACGACAGCATATTCTGTTGAGGTTTTGAGAAAAGAGGCATTCCCATACACTGGGAGAGGGAGTGTATATTGATAACATTCCTAGCAATGGGGAATTGGGCAACATTTGTCAAAATTTAAAGTGCATATACTCTTGGACCTAACCATTTCACATGGAGGGATTTATCCAATAGATATATATTTGCACACATATGAAATGTGCACAAGATTATTCATTGTCACATTATTAGTAAAAGATTGGAAATGATCCAAATGTCCATAAGAAACTGGTTAAATAAATTATAATTTTATACTCAGTAGAATATTATACAGTGTTAAGAGGAATCTTATGATGTACTAACACAGAACAGTCTCCAGGATATGAGCTAAGTAAAAAAATTAAAGTACAATAAAATATGTAAAAAGCTGCCATTGGTGGAAGAAAGAAAAAAGGAAATCTATATTCATAAGAGCGCTGAAGTATAACTTTCAGGATAGGCTAGGTAATGCTGCAGTAACAAGTGACTAAAACATTTCAGTGGTTTATACAACTTTTTTTTTTTTTATCGTCCACACCCAGTGTCCATTATATATTGGCTTTGGCTCTGATCCATATACCACCCCCACTGTGAGACCCAGGCTGATGGGCCAGGCCCTAAGGGAACCTGACAGGTTTCATGGCAGAGGGAAAGGGACATGGCAAACCAGGAACTGGCTGTGAAATCTTCCACGTGAGTGTGAACCAGATAATACTTCTGCCCACATTTCATTGGCCAAGCAAGTCACAGGAGCACTACTGAGTATAACAGGGCAAAAAAATGTGCATCTTGCAGAGAAGGGTTCCCTACATCACATAGTCAAGTCTATGGACAATAGGACAGGCATGTATAAGCCTCCCACTGGGAGGGGAAGCAACTAATAATGAACAGTAATGCAATCTGGCACTAAGAAATTAATATAACAGTGACTACTTGTGGGATGGGATATTGGAAACTGGGTAGATAGGAATAAGATGGACACTTTCACTTAGTACATATGTATATTTGAATTATGTGAATATATTATCCAAAGAAAAATGTTGCCAAGTAGCTACATAAAAATATATCCAGATCAGGGGCACCTGGCTTGCTCAGTTGGAAGAGCACGCAACTCTTGACTCAGTTGGTGTTGTGAGTTCAAGTCCCACATTGAGTATAGAGATTACTTAAAAATAGATAAAAATATATCCAGATCTCCTTTTCCTGTGACATGAACTTTGGACACATCATCCAATGCACTGATAAACTCCTGACATCTTACTGATAATAATTCCTGCTCAGAGGCATGTGAAGATCAGCAAACGGGTCCGTCCCATGGCAGTTCTCCAAGCTCAATGCCAGAAAGAGTAACTGCGGGGGCTTTGCAGGGAGAAGCAGGAGTCTGTATCTGGTTTATCTGGTTTGACAACTCAAATGACTGGGTGGAGAGCATCGTAGCCCCCAGACCTTCACCAAGTGTGGGATACGGGGGACTCTGAGCCGAATAAACAGATAATAGGCCCGGGACAGTTGGCACGAGTGAACACAGCAAGTGAGCAAAACTCCTGGGAAAGCAGAGTTGAGCCCCAGGGAAGCAAGACCAGGAATCTAAGAGAGAAGGAGAGCCATTAACTGAAAAATGAGCTTTAAGGTTGGAAGCATGGATCAGGAAGGGGAGCACAGGGTGAACTGAGGAGCAGTTCAAGGTCAAAGACCAGACCAATGAAAGGAGCCAAAGCCCCCGTTTCTAGGCAGCCAGCTGACGGAGCAGGCTGTCCAAGGACTGAAAGGCTGCTCAGGACCCCACAGTGGCATGGGCCAGGGGCCACCCCACCACGGGCTAGACCACAAGAGCCCTGTGATGGGGATTCAGAATCCCATCCTGTGGCTCAAGAGTTTCAAACCCCCGGGGATCTTACAGGGGCAGCCTGGAAGCCCCCCAGGGGTAGCAGGAATTGTTTGAGGGGTTAAAACAGTCATCCGGAGCTCTGGGTGTTATACGCAACTAAAGAATCATTGAACACTGTATCAAAAACTAATGATGTACTATATGGTGGCTAACTGAACATAGTCCAAAAAATAGAGTTTAAAAAAATAAAACTGTCATCCGTGTGCATGGCTGCTACACTTGCGGACACTCTGGAGACACTGGGCCTTCGTGGCCTATACCTGGAGATGGTGGGCTCCATTGCTGATCACTGTCCCCCATGCCACCACCCCATTTCCTCCTCCAGTACCACTTCAACCCCTCGCAGTCTGTCCTGGTGATGGAAGGTGACGACATTGGGAACATCAATCACGCCCTCCAGAAGGTGTCCTACATCAACTCCAGGCAGTTCCCGACGGCGGGTGTGCGGCGCCTGAGAGTCTCTTCCAAAGTCCAGTGAGTAGACAGACGCTGGTCAGCCAGGGGCTCAGCTGAGGTGGTGGGGATGGTCCCTGGGGAATGTTCCCTGGCAAAACAGAATTCACCTTTTGTCTGCTATTTGCAATTTCTCTGCTATCCCTATGAGGATGCCCCAATGGATCTATGTTCTTGTTTTCTTCAGAAAGAAAATGTTCTGTTGCTTTGCCAGCACAAATCCAGCTTTCTCTATTTAATTCAGAATCCAATGTAGTACTGCATCCCGTAAATTCTCAGAAAGCTCAGTTTTTAGTGGTCTGACTTAAGGCTGCAGAAGCTGGTACATAGTAGGTACTTGACAAATGTTTATTAAATTGGATTAAATCAGCCAGCCCAGCTTTGTAGAGCAACTAAATACTACAAGTATGCAAGAGAAAGAGAGGGTATGGTTCTTGTCCCCAGGGGATCAGAGTTCAGTAAAGGAGATGAGACTCTTTATTAGTGAAGCCTGTGGATAATTCCCTTCTTGGTCCATCAAATCGTTTCTCAGCCACAGCAACTGCCTGGTAGGGCAGCAAGGATGGGACCCCAGAAAAACTCCTGGCAGGCAGAAGGGGAGTCACCTAGTCCCTGGAGCCAGGGGAAGAAGCCAGAGGACAGGAACAAGGCTGGGAAAGACGGGTCTGCTGACTGCCACGTTACTGGGGCAGGGACAGGTGCCAGGCTAAACCCCACAGGCAGCAATCATATTCAATAGTTCTAGTGACAGAGGAGGCACTCCCCCACCTTCACACTAAGGGCCACCCTTGGAGGCCTGCGATAGGGAGCAAGCACCTCCAGCTCAGCTCCGCACTGCAGTCAAAGAGAGGGACCAGGCTTCCATAAACTGACGAGCGGCACGGTGCCCTCTGGGACTGGTGCAGCGAAGGCCAGACAAAACCAGGGGCAGGAACACACCACTGCTCCCACAACTTGCCCACCCCAAAGAAGAGGGAGTGCCTCAGCATGGTGTCCACCCAGACTGCGCTTCCCTCAGGAACTTTCCCAAGGGCTACAAGTTGATGGCCGCCACCAGCTGGAGTCCACCCAGTGTTCCCAGAGCGGCCATCTGGGCCCCGGGGCTCTTGTAGCCTAGGTCTTTGGCCCAGATGAGCAGCAGAGAGTGCCAGTGACTCGAATGCCTGATGCAATCTGATGAGGGAGTCAGGTCTGCCAACACTTACTGAGCTGCACCCACGACGCAGCCTCTGGCGTTGGCTTCTTTTCTATATGTCAGCACATTTAATCCTTGCTATTATGAGGTAATTATTGTCATCCCCACTGTATAGATGGAGAAACTGAGGTTCCCAAGAGTCACACCTTGCCCAGGGTCACCCAGCCCCACAGTGGCAGAGCCAGGCCATGGACCTTGTCTAACTTCTCAGGCCTTGCTCATGCGGTCACAGCATTCTGCCTTCCAGGTATTTCTGTGGCAGTGTATCAGGAGAAAGGAGATGATCCGTGGCACATCTACAACAGGAGCACTGTGGGAGCTCCTCGTAGAGAGACAACATACACGAGCACAAGAGAGTTCAGCCCTGGGGTCTCAGCAAGATGCCTGTACCCAACCAGTTAGACGGCAATTTGCTTACCAAATTCTAGTGCACATACCAAGCAGTGGCTAATTAATGTTACCACTGATTACTTTGTTAAAGGATAATTAAAGGTTTAGCAGTTACTTGTTGCTGGGACCGAACATTCCCAGTTCTCCCAGAAGCCAATCCTCTTAAGTCCCTAGATGGCTATTAGTTTTGACTATCATGTGGCTTTCAATCTGAATGTCTGTTGATACCCTCTGAGACCCCGAGGCAGTCCAGAGACCTCGGCAAGGACAAGAGCTGGTTGTGTGTCTCCTCGTCCCCGGCCACGTGGTAGATGCGTTCATGGCTCGCTCTTCAGTGCGGTGACCGCAACTGTTTTCCCAGGTGCTTCGGAGAAGATGTGTGCATCAGCGTCCCCGACGTGGATGCCTATGTGATGGTGCTGCAGGCCATCGAGCCCCAGATCAGCCTCCAGGGCACGGACCGCCTCTGGAGACCCACCAGCCAGTTTGAAAGTGCCCGAGGGGTGACCCTCTTCCCGGACCTCAAGATCGTGAGCAGCTTTGCCAAAGCTGAGGCCCCGGGTGACCTGAGGACCACAGGTACAGATGCACACTGGGTCGTGGGGCAGGAGCCTTCCATTCTCAGAGCCACGCCAAGTCCCACTTCAGGCCAATACCATCGTTCACCACGGCAGGGAATTTCTGATAGCAAAGCAAACAAACCTGCAAACAACACAAATAACAGGAGGGAAATGAACTATTTGGCAAATAATTGGTCCACCCATGTACGTGATAGGATGTTGGAGGGAGGACATTTATGCCAAATGGTAAATGAAAGAAAGCAAGATGCAAATTACAGAGTACCTACAACACACACCAGAAAATGCCAAGAAGAAAACACACCTGATGCTAATGGTGCTGTTCTCTGAGACGCCTAAGAGCCAATTTGTCTCCGCTCCCCTTCACTTGGCTGCAAATGCAAAATGTTCAATAGTGAGCATGTATTATTTTGATGATCAGAAGAAAAGCTAAAGAAGCACAAAGAAAACATTTAGCTGCATCTTAATAGACACACAGTGAAAGTCAGGTCTGATCCAGCAGCATTAGTCTCAGCTCTCAGGGAACTTTCCAGCATGTCCATTATTGAGAGGGCTACCGATGGAGGCAGAGTAATTGGAATGATCTGCCAGGGACAAACACTCCATTGCACGGAAAGCTATGGTGCACTCAGCTGGCGGGGAAGGGGTGGTTACAGGAAGGAAGGATAAGGAAGGAAGGGAAGCCCAGGGCCCAGATCTACAGGGGAAGTACCTGTTTAACCGTCCTCTGCGGCCTCCTCCAGGAGAGGACTTCTAGCTCTCCCTCTCTGCCTCCAAAGCAGCTGCTAATGATGTGCTGGAGCCCATGGGCCTGAGTCCCTGGAGGGCTGCTCCTCTAACAGTCCTAATTACTCACTACCTTAAACCACCCTGGTCCCTAGGGAATGGGGTACCTCCAGTGCAGCCCTTCTTAGCTCATGACAATAGATGGCATCTTCCAAGTGTCCCTGCTGGGACAGGGCCCTTGCCTAGTGACACTCCCAGGTGCATTAGGGCCTGTGAGCTTTCCCTTCCCCTCATTTGGAGCCACAATCAGATGGGAAAAGGAAGGGCCTCTGACCACAGTGGCTGCAGGCTGTAACTGGGAGCGTGTGGACGTGCTAGGCCTGCCCCTGGCTGACAGGCAATGCCAGGGAAAAGCAGTTACCTGGGGCTCTAACTCACCTTCTGTTTATGAGAGGTGCGGGCAGAGCACAGAGCCACGTGCCCGAGAGCTCTTATGGGTACTTTTTACATCTTCCTCTTATTGTTGTTAGGATAATCGTTATTATGGATGCCTTAAGTAAGGAGGCTCATGGTATTTGCCAGCAGGCCTCAGTGACCCGCCCCATCATCTTCTGCCCCTACTGACCTACTCCTCTTTGTGCTGTTTCGGTACCAAAGACAGGCAAGTCCCCCATGTACACCCGTCTCTCACACCTCTGTGTTCTCACCTTTGCTCGTGCCCTACCCTCTGCCTGGTAGGTCCCTGACACTCCCCATCCGCGTTACTGCTGGCAAACATCTCCCCACCAGCACTCTGCCCCCTTGACTGGGCTAGCTCTCCTGCTCTGTACGCCCCCCATGACTGATGCTTCCCTGACACACCCCCTGCCACATTTGCTAGCCCTCGGTGGCAGTTATCAGTTAATTAAGCCAGACCAGCGGCTCCATGAGCGCTCAACCATGGCTGATTCGCCTCTAAATGCCTGAGCCCAGCACAGTCCCTTCAGCACAGTGGGAATCAAGAGAAGTACAGATGGAAGATAGAACCTGTAATGTAGCCACAGAAGAACAATGAGAAAATGCTCAACATTTATACCATGCCTCCTACCTAGTGTGAGCAATCAGCCGGCCACATGGGGAGGTAGGAGTAAGGTGACCTAAACTGACCTGATAAGAAGCTGGCAAAAAACTCCAGAAACCATGCAAAAGCCATCTGAAATACAGATACACATATGCTATCGCTAATGATAGGCCTTCAATGTATATTAATGTGATTTTAGATTTTGCCAGTGAAACATGAAGCCATTGAGAATGACAAGCATCTAAAAATCAAGCATATGAAATTATTTATAATAATGTATATCTGGTGAGAGCAAAAAATATTTTTGGTATCACTAAAAAATTAAAACAGAAAATAATTATTTAAAATAATTCTCTCCTCTTGTAAATCCTTTTTAATTTCTATTTTCATAAATGTTTTATAGTATACAAAATATATTAGTCCACTTTATAAATAAATAACTATACATATTTAAATGATCTCGGTTCAGAAATTTTTCCCAAAAGGGCTGCAAAATCAAAAGCATTTGAAGACTACTAGCCCAAAGGTTATGAATTTATAAACTGTGGAATCAGAAAGTCATGGCTTCTGTCCCAGTTCTTCCCCTAATATCTGTGTAAGCCTGGGCAATCTGCCCTACCCCCCGGACCTTCCACTTCACTGCTGGTGAAATGGGGATAATAATAGTACCCCATTTAATATCTATCTGTTAGGATTGTTTGCACAGAGCCTGGCCCATAGCAAGCACTCCATAAATACCACTTTTATTATTTTCTTAAATCCAGTATAGTTAACATACAGTGTTATATTAGTTTCAGGTATACAATATAGTGATTCAACAATTCTGTACGTCATCCAGTGCTCATCACAAGTGCACTCCTTAATCTCCTTCACCTATTTCACCCATCCCCCACCCACTTCCCCTCCGATAACCATCAGTTTGTTCTCTAGAGTTAAGGGTCTGTTTTTTTATTTGTCTCTTCTTTGTTCATTTGTTTCTTAAATTCGACATATAAGTGAAATCATATAGTATTTGTCTTGCTCTGACTTACTGCATTTCAAGATCCATCCATGTTGTTGCAAATGACAAGATTTCATTCTTTTTTATGGCTGAATAATACTACACACACACACACACACACACACACACACACACACACACACACACCACTTCTTTATCCATTCATCTGTCGTTAGACACTTGGGCTGCTTCCATAATTTGGCTATTGTAAATAATGCTGCAATAAAAGTAGGGGTGCATAGGTCTTTTCAAATTAGTGTTTATGCATTCTTTGGGTAAATACCCAGTAGTGGAATTACTGGATCATATGGTAGTTCTATTTTTCATTTTTTGAGGAACCTCCATACTGTTCTCCACAGTGGCTGCACCAGTTTGCATTCCCACCAACAGTGCATGAGGATTCCTTTTTCTCCACATCCTCGTCACTTCTTGTTTCTTGTGTTTTTTATTTTAGCCATTCTGACAGGTGTAAGGTGATGTCTCATTGTGGTTTTGATTTACATTTTCCTGATGATGAGTGACGTTGAGCATCTTTTCATGTGTCTGTCAGCCATCCATGTATCTTCTTTGAAAAATGTCTGTGTCAGAAGACACGATACACAATACTTTTATCAGATTATTTCTTTTGGGGGTGTTTAGTTGTATAAGTTCTTTATATATTTTGGATACTAATCTTTTGTCAGATATGTCATATGCAAATACCTTCTCCCTTTCAGTAGGTTATTTGTAGTTTTGATTATTACTTCCTTAGCTTGCAAAAGCTTCTTATTTTGATGTAGTCCCAGTGGTTTATTTTTGCTTTTCTTTCCCTTGCCTCAGGAGACATGTCTAGAAAAACGTTGCTATGGCCAATGTCAGGGAAATTGTTGCATGCACTCTCTTCTAGGATTTTTATGGTTTCTGGTCTCTCAGGTCTTTAATCCACATTGAGTTTATTTTTGTATATGGTGTAAGAAAGTGGTCCAGTTTCATTCTTTTACATGTAGCCGACCAGTTTTCCCAACATTTGTTGAAGAGACTGTCGTTTTCCCATTGTACAGTCTTGTCTCCTTTGTTATAGATTAATTGACTTATAAGCATGGGTTTATTTCTGGGCTCTCTACTCTGTTCTATTGATCTATGTGTCTTTTTCTGTGCCAGTACCATACTGTTTTGATTACCACAGCTCTGTAGAATATCTTCAAATCTGGGATTGTGATGCCTCCAGTTTTGTTTTCCTTTTTCAAGATTGCTTTGACTATTTGGGGTTTTCTTTGATTCCATACAAATATTAGGATTGTTATAGTTCTGTGAAAAATGCTGTCAGTGTTTTGATAGGGATGCATTAAATCTGTAGATTGCTTTGGATAGTATGGACATTTTAACAATATTTGTTATTCCAATCCATGAGCATGGAATGTCTTCCCTTTTGTATCATCTTCAGTTTCTTTCATCAATGTTTTATAGTTTACAAGAGTACAGGTCTTTTACCTCCTTGGTTATGTTTATTCATAGGTATTTTATTATTTTTGATGCAATTGTAAATAGGATTATTTTCTTTTTAAAGATTTTATTTAGAGAGTGCAAATGAGAGAGAGAGCGCACATGGGTGGTGGGGGGAGGGGCAGGGGGAGAGGAGTAAGCAGATGCCCCACTGAGTGGGGAGCCTGATGCAGGGCTCAATCCCAGGACCCTGGGATCATGACCTGAGCTGAAGGTAGACACTTAACCAACTGAGCCACCCAGGTGCCCCAAATGAGATTGTTTTCTTAATTTCTTTTTTCTGCTGTTTTATTAGTGTATAGAAATGCAACAGATTTCTGTATACTGATTTTGTATCCTGCAACCATACTGAATTCATTATCAGTTCTGGTAGTTTTTTGGTGGAGTTCGTAGGGTTTTCTAGGCGTAGTATCATGTCAGCTGCAAATAGTCAAAGTTTTATTTCTTCCTTACCAACTTGGATGCCTTTTATTTCTTTTTGTTATATGATTGCTCTGGCTAAGACTTCCAGTACTATGTTTAATAAAGTGGTAAGAGTGGATATTCTTGTCTTGTTCCCAATCCTAGTGAAAAGCTCTCAGTTTTTCACCAATCAGTATGATATACCTGTGGGTTTTTCCTATATGGTCTTTATTAAGTTGAGGTATCTTCCCTCTAACCCTACTTTCTTGAGGGTTTTTATCATGAATGGATGTTGTACTTTGTCAAATGCTTTTTCTGCATCTATTGAAATGATCATATGGTTTTCATCCTTTTCTCTTGATGTGATGTACCACATTGATTGATTTGTGAATATTGAACCATCCTTGCATCCCAGGAATAAATTCAACTTGATCATGGTGACGGATTTCTTTAATGTATTGTTGGATTCGGTTTGTTAATATTTTGTTGAGGATTTTTGCATCTATGCTCATCAGGGATATTGGCCTTAGTTTTCTTTTTTTTTTTTTTAAGATTTTATTTATTTGACAGAGACACAGTAAGAGAGGGGAACACAAGCAGGGGGAGTGGGAGAGAGAGAAGCAGGCTTCCTGCTGAGCAGGGAGCCCAATGCAGAACTCGATCCCAGGACCCTGGGCTCATGACCTGAGCTGAAGGCAGACGCTTAACGACTGAGCCACCCAGGCACCCCAGCCTTAGTTTTCTTTTTTGATAGTGTCTTTGATTTTGGTATCAGGGTGATGCTGCCCTCATTGAATTTGGATGCTTTCCTTCAATTTTTTTTTGAATAGTTTAAGAATCTTCTTTAAATGTTTGAAAGAATTCACCTGTGAAGCCATGTGGTTCTGGACATTTGTTTGGAGGTTTTTGATTACTGATTCAATTTCATTGCTGGTAATTGGCATGTTCAAATTTTCTATTTCTCCCTGCTTCTGTTTTGGGAGGTTATATGTTTCTAGGAATTTATCTATTTCTTCTAGAGGTTATCTAATTTGTTGGTATATGATTTGTTATACACATTCTCTTATAAACCTTTGTATTTCTGTGGTATTGGCTATTATATCTCCTCTTTCATTTCTGATTTTATTTTAGCTCTTTTGGGGGGGGGGATGAATGTAACTAAAGGTTTATCAATTTTCTTGATCTTTTCAAAAAACCAACTCCTGGTTCACTGATCTATTGTTTTTTCTAGTTATCTATATTATTTATTTCTGCTCTAGTCATTATTACTTCCTTCTGCTAGCTCTGGGTTTTGTTTGTTGTTCTTTTTCTAGTTCCATTAGGTGAAAGTTGATTATTTGAGATTTTTCTTTCTTCCTGAGGTAGGCCTGTATTGCTATAAATTTCCCTCTTAGAACAGCTTTTGCTGCATCCCAAAGATTTTGGATTGTTGTGTTTTCATTTGTCTCCATGTATTTTTTTATTTCCTCTTTGATTTCTTTGTTGACCCATTGATTGTTTAGTAGCACATTACTTAATGTGCACATTACTTAATGCGGTCTTTCCAGATTTTTTTCTTGTGGTTGATTACTAGTTTCATAACATTGTGGTCAGAAAAGATGCACAGTATGACTTCGATCTTTTTGAATTTGTTGAGGCTTGTTTTGTGGCCTAATAGGTGATCTATTCTGGAGAATGTGCCATGCACACTTGAAAGAATGTATATGCTGCTGTTTTAGGATGGAATGTTCTGAATGTATCTGTTAAATCCATCTGGCCCAATGTGTCATTCAAAGTCACTGTTTCCTTGATGATTTTCTGTTTGGATAATGTATCCATCAATGTAAGTGAGGTGCTGTAGTCCCCTACTGCTATTGTACTACTATCAACTACTTCCTTTATGTTTGTTACTAGCTGCTCTGTGTATCTGGGTGCTCCCATGTTGGGTGCATAAATATTTACAATTGTTATATCTTCTTGTTGGATTATTCCCTTTATGATTATGAGAATGTCCTTTGTCTCTTGTTACAGTCTTTGTTTTAAAGTCTATTTTGTCAGAACTATTGCTATTCTGGCTTGCTTTTCACTTCCATTTGCATGATACATGCTTTTTCATCCCTTCACTCACAATCTGCATGTGTTTTTAGGTCTAAAATGAGTCTCTTGTAGGCATTATAGAGATAGGTTTTGGTTTTTTATCCATTTCATCACCCTGTGTCTTTTTATTGGAGCATTTAGTCCTTTAACATTTAAAGTAATTATTGATGGGTATGTACTTTTTGCCATTTTTTTACTTGCTTTATGGTTGTTTTTGTAGTTCTCCTTTGTTCCTTTCTTCTCTTGCTCTCTTCTCACATGGTTTGTTGGCTTTCTATAGTGATCTACTTGGATTCCTTTCTCTTTATGTTTTGCATATCTATTCTGGTTCTTGATTTGTGGTTATCATTAGGTTTGTGAAGAACATCTTCTGCATGTAGCAGTCTATATTAAGTTGTTGGTCACTTAAATTTGAAGGCGTTCTTTACTCCTCCCTCCCACCCCCACATTTTAGGTACATGGTGTCATACTTTATATCCTTTTATTTTGTGAGTCCCTTGACTGATTTTTATAGATATACTTTATTTTTACTGCTTTTGTGATTACTTTTCTTACTCCTTATGATCTTTTTTTTTCCACTCAGCAAATCCCCTTTAACATTTCTTGTAGAGCTGATTTAGTTGTCATAAATTCCTTTAACTTTTGTTTTTCTGGGAAACTCTTTACCTCTCCTACTCTGAATGATAGCCTTGCTGGCTAGAGTACTCTTGGCTGCAGACTTTTTCCTTTCAGCACTCTGAATATATCATGCCACTCCCTTCTGGCCTGCAACCTTTCTACTAAAAAATTAGCTGATAGCCTTATGGGTTTTCCTCATACGTAACTGCCTTCTTTTCTCTTGCTGTTTTTAAGATTCTCTCTTTGTGGTGCCTGGATGGCTCAGTCAGTTAAGTGCCTGATTCTTGGTTTTGGCTCAGGTACTGATCTCAGGGTAGTGAGATCAAGCCCATGTCGGGCTCTACATTGAGCATGGAACCTGCTTAAAATTCTCTCTCCCTCTGCCCTTCCCCTGGTGCTCACTTGCTCTCTCTAAAAAATAGTAATAGGGGCACCTGGGTGGCTCAGTTGGTTAAGTGTCTGCCTTCAGCTCAGGTCATGATCCCAGGGTCCTGGGATCAAGCCCCACATCGGGCTCCTTGCTCAGCGGGAAGCCTACTTCTCCCTCTCCTTCTGCCTGCTACTTTCCCTGCTTATGTGCTCACTCACTCACTCACTCTCTCAAATAAATAAATAAAATCTTAATAAATGAAATTCTCTATCACTATTCTTTGCCATTTTATTATTATGTGTCTTGGTGTGGACCTCCTTGGGTTTTGTTGGGGTCCCTCTGTGCCTCCTGGATCTGGATTTGTTTCCTTCCCCAGATTTAGGGAATTTTCAGTTGTAATTTCTTCAAGTAAATTTTCTGCCCCCTTTTTCTCCTCTTTCTGGCTCTCTATAATGCAAATATTATTATGTTTGATGGTGACACTGAGTTCCCTAAGTCTCTCTCCGTTTTTTTTTTCTCCCCCTCTGTTCAGGTTGATTGCTTTCCATTACTCTGCCCTCCAGGTCGCTGATCTGTTCTGCTTCCTCTAGTCCATGTATTCCCTCTAGTGTATTTTTAATTTCACTTATTGAGTTCTTTATTTCTAATTGGTTGGTTGTTTTTTGTCTGTTGAAGGTCTCACTGAGGTCCTCCACTCTTTTCACCAGTCCATGGAGTATCTTTATGACCATTATTTTAAATTCTTTATCAGGGATATTATTCTTCATTTTTGTTTAGGTCTCTTGCTGTGATTTTGTTCTGTTCTTTCATTTGGGACATATTCCTCTCTCCCCTCATTTTGTCTAACCCTCTGTGTTTCTGTGTGTTGGGAAAGTCAGCAAGGTCTCTTGCTCTTGAAAGTAGTAGCCTAATGAAGATGTCCTGTAGTGCCCTGCAGTGTCCCCATTCACCAGGATCAGTACTTCAGGAGTATCTCCCATGTGTGTGTTTTTTATGACCTACTGCTGTGGATGAGCTGCTTTTGCCTTCAGTCCAGTGGTCTGCAATGGCTTTCTTGGCCTATTGTGAGCAGGATTTGGTCTCTGTGGTGGTAGCCAGTCTGGGCCTGCCTTGAGCTTGAGCTGAGTCAGATCAGGCATTTGCCAGAAATGCAGTAACATCGAACTGCAGGGTACTTTCCCTGTGTTGATCCTTAAGATTTTATTGGTGGGTGGGACCTGTAGTCAGACCAGATGTCTGCCCCCAGCCTACTGCTGGAGCCAGTTTGGTATGCATGGTTATCTTCCCCTCTCCCCAGGGCAGGAATCACTTTGGATTGGTGCTGGTCCCTTTCAGGGCAGCTTGCACAGTGCCAGGTTTGTGGCACCACTTTGGCTGGGCTCTGGCCAAGGTCACATTGGAGGGGGCTGATCAGGAGGAGAACCTGGTGCAGGGCACTTGGTTTTAGGAAGGTGTGTCCAGGTGTGCTGTAGGAGGGAACACGGAGTGCAGGCCGGGCTGGAGGGGGCATGTCTGCAGGAGAACCTGGGGATCATTTCACTGTTAGCAAGTTAGATAGCACATGTTGGCACTGTGCTGGTTCCCTCGGGTGTCTATGTGTCTCGGCTGAGGAGCAGGGGAGGGAAATGGTGCCACATGCCCCTTTGTTCCTGGAACTTTCAGCACATGCTCACCCATATACCCCAGGCATTTTTCAAACTGCTGCTTCTATGTTGTATCTCCACAGGCTGTTTGTTGTGCTGTCTATATAAGGGCAAGGACTGAGTTTCCTCTCACCTCCTGCCTCTCCCAGAGCCAAGCCCATGGATTTTTAATGTTCCAGATGTTAAGCACTTCTGCTTATAACAAATCATGAAATTATGCCCGGCTGGTTTTCAAAGCCAAATATTATAGGTATTCGTCTTCCCTGTGCCTGGGGTGTTTGGTCGCCTGTGTTTCCCCTTTCTATGTCTGTGGCATTCCTCCTTCCTGCAGACCCATTTAGCTCCGGACTATGTCTCTGCCCTTCCTACCCTCTTTCGTGTGGCCTCTTCCCTACATTTAGTTGTGGAGTTGGTTCTGCCAGTCTTCAGGTTGTTTTCCGATTTACACCGATGTGGTATTATCTAGGTATATCAGTGGGATGAGGTAAACTAGGGTCCTCCTACTCTGCCATCTTCCCCAGAAGTCCCAATACTTTTAAGTTAGGACTGCCAACGTGTCCAGCATTCGAATACTCAGTCGTCCCTCTGGAAAATTTGGGGTCACAAAATCAGGCCAGGATTGCTAGACTGACCAAAAGATTGCCAACTAACCAGTTTATATAATCATTATATTATTATGCTCCATAATATAATTGTTCATAATAATTATAAATATAATAATATAATATGCTCCATATGAGCCCCTGGGTTAGACACTGAGGAGTTGGTCATAATAAAAAACAAAAAACAGTGCTACTGCCCTGGAAAAACTCAGGGTCTGCCGGGGTGACAGATATACACACCATGATCACATGGGGAAAACTAGGACAGCATGGTAGAAGGGCACTTATATCTGGCCCCAAATGAGAACTATCGCTTATTGAGCGCCTACTAGGTGCCAGACACTGTCTTCATTCCTCTCAAGACCCTCGCCCTCTTTACAGATGAGGAAATTGAGAGGTAGATAGTTTCTCTAACACTGTAAGTGTCTTAGTAGCTGGTATTCAAATTCACATCTTTTGACTATTCATGCTCTTCACACAAATCCATGCCACCCAACCTCAGGGCATGCCTGGGCATTCGTCTGAGCCATGGAGGTGGCGGTTGGGATGGCACAGCCTCTTCTCCTGACCCAGCCTGACCCTGGCATGCAGTCACAGAGGAGGAAGAAGACATGCAAACCTGCTGAGTTGTCCTCATGCCTGTGTTTTCCATGTCTGTATTCCCTCAGCCCCCAAATCAGCAGTCTTAGAAGAAATGCTTCACAACTTAGATTTCTGTGACATTTTGGTGATTGGAGGGGACCTGGACCCAAGACAGGAATGCTTGGAGCTCAACCACAGCGAGCTCCATCAGCGACACCTGGATGCCACCAATTCCACAGCAGGCTACTCTATCTATGGTAAGACCACACTCAGCCCCTTAACCGTGCTCTCATCACTCTCAGGCTGGAGTCATGAGTGTGATGGTGCTCTGTCACCTGTGGGGTCAGGTAGGGACCTTTGACCTCAGAGCGTGGACTTCTAGCCCCTATGTCAGTGAGCTACTTCAGCATCTTGAGGACCTCTTCTGCAGAAAGTAGGTGGATGCTTTCTCTTATAATATTTGACCTCAGCAAATATTATAGCATTTGAGAGGCTGAGGCCATTCTGTTCAGAGTCTAATGTATCTGGAAATCCTTTGGGTCAGTTCAATTGGCTCCTTAGAATTCCTGTATCCATGCATTGTCTTCCCCTAAACATCTCAAGCTCTTACCCTGGACAAATTCAGGAGAAACACAAGTCCCAGAAGCCACATCCTGTATCCCCCATCTTCTACCTTCTTATGACAGGTGTGGGCTCCATGAGTCGCTATGAGCAGGTGCTGCATCACATCCGCTACCGCAACTGGCATCCAGGTTCCCTCGAGACCCGGCGGTTCAGAATCAAGTGCTCAGAACTCAATGGACGTTATACCAGCAATGAGTTCAACCTGGAAGTGAGTGGGTCCTTCCATCATTAGGGAATTTCAGAGTTACCCACTCGTTCCTCATTCATTTGGGTCCACCTGCCACCCTGGTCAGCAGCACCTCTCCCTGCTCTTCCTAGGTCAGCGTCCTCCATGAGGCCAGAGTCTCAGACAAGGAGCATGTCAACCACCTTATTGTGCAGCCTCCCTTCCTGCAGTCTGTCCACCACCCTGAGTCCCAGGGTAGCATCCAGCGCAGTTCAGGTAGGTGGCCTGGGAGGAAGGACCTTAGACTATCAGGCGGTCACTGTGATTCAAGACCATCCACTAACAGGTATGGTACGGCAGCCACAGGTACCCAGAACTGGAGGAGGGACCCAGGAATGGGAAAGCTGTGGGCCCTGCCTCTGAGGTACTCACAGCCTCAGTCAGGGGCTAGGTAGGGAAAAAAGTTACGATATATCATAACAGAAGTTAGTACAGAGTGCTAGGGTAAAATCTTCCAAGTCCTTTGAGGCCTAACTCAGAGCTTTCGCTTCCCCTTCAAATGTGCCCTCTCGCTCTCACACACACACACGTGCACACCATATTGCAGTCTCCCACCCTTACTTCAATTCTAGTCTTGCCATTTTTATTACTGTCTGGTGGATGCCGTGTCTGTCCCTATGAAATTCTAGTGCCTGGCTCTCAGTGGAAGCTGCCCCAGAATTAAAGGGGAAAGCAAAAGATAGAAGAGAACATACATTCACCATTTGATTTATTCCTCACAAGTACCCATTATAGAGATGAAGAAAATGAAGCCCAGACAGGGTGAGGTGCTGGCCCAGAGTTCTACAGCTGAGAAGTGGTAGGGCAGATTGTAACCTACACATGGATGTTTCATTCACACTCCATCCCAAGACTGAGCTAGTCCTTCTGTTCGCCACGTCATGTGGATTCCTTCCTTGTTCCAGTGGTCCCAAGCATCGCCACAGTGGTCATCATCATCTCCGTGTGCATGCTGGTATTTGTCGTGGCCATGGGCGTGTACCGAGTCCGGATAGCCCACCAGCACTTCACCCAGGAGACGGAGGCTGCCAAGGAGGTTGAGATGGATTGGGACGACTCTGCGCTCACTATCACAGTCAACCCCATGGAGGTGATCCTCATGCAGGGGCTGGGATCTTGGGGCAGTATGCTTCCCCTCCCCCAGCTCCATCTTCCCTGTGCTGGAAGCCCAGCCCCACTGACCCTTGCCTTCTCTGAGCACCTTCAGCCCACTCAACCTGCATGGACCATACTTTCCCACCAGCTGCATTCACTGATTAAAAATGCGAATTGCTCTCACCCTACAAACAGAACCAGACATTTCTTAAGGCAAGCAGCCATGTGGTGTCTATCCCTGGCCTCCCCCATAGTATTTAATGCAGAGCTAACAAAGACTCAGTATTGAATTTTTTGATTGATTAAGTGAGCTCTGCAGGCAGCATGGAGCAAAGCCATCTAATTTACACCGTTAAAGGCTCAGAACAGGTTAAAACAAAAGCACAACAGCAATACCTGCCATTCACTGAGCCCCCATCATGTCAGACACTGCACAGGGTGCTCTTTATACACCACCCCATTTTATCTTCCCAACCCCCTGTGAAATAGAGGTTCTCATCCTTACTTCTCAAGGTGGGAACCAACTCCGAGAAGAAAGTCAAAGTGCTCAAACTTCTCCAATATTCAAGTCAAGGTTGCTGGATCCTAAAGTCATCTCATTTCAGTTAGCCAGCAACCTCCAGCATCCACCCATGAGGGTCTAAGGCCCCAGCTCTAGACATATGAATATCAAAGTTCTACAAGTGCCCTTTGGGCTGCTCATGGTTTCCTCGGTAGTGGTAGAAGCAGGAGTAGAAAAGCAGAGGAAAATCAGGAGTCATTGAGGAATGAAGATTCTCCCAGCATGGTCCCCCTGATATCCTAGCCAGCGTGCCAAGGTAGCTCAGCTTCTCCTACCATAGGGTGTAGGTATGGTGCTAAGCGCACCACTGTGGGGACACCAGCATTTCCAGCCTCAGAGAGCTGAGCCTCAGCTGTGGGAAACAAGCCCCCATGCCTGGAGCAGTCTGAGTACTGGGCACAAGTGTTCTTACCGAGGGCTAATGTGCTGATGCCAATGGTGAGTGAAGCAGGATAGGGAGAGCGCTCGAGGCCGGAGTGTTCAAGAACGATTTCCTAGAGGAGGTCAGCCTAAGGGAGGCCTTGAAGAATGGGTTAGGATGGAAGGGAGGGGTGGCAGGCAAGGTAGAAAAGAAGCCGCTCCAGGGGATGCAACCATGCAAGGGCATACATCTTTTATGGCTGTTTCATCAACTCAAGACATAAATCCAGAACTAAGATTTTGCTAGAATCACCAAAAAGCTGGTGGGGGGTGGGGCAGGAATGGAACTGGAAAAGAGTGGGGTTGAGTTTGAAGACACAAGCCTCAGCCAGTGAGGGGAGGCATAGAAAATGAGGACCATGAACTTTCCTTCCCGAAGGAATATTTCTGAGAAGCAGCACACCTGAGTCTTGGCTTAGAAGACCTTCTGCTCCCAGAGACTATGATGTCACCTGGGACCGGGCTGTATGCTTCTCAGTGAGAGAATAGCATTCGAGCTAACACTGAAGACGTGGAAAGCTCCATACAGACAGGCTCCAGAAATGCCAGAAAGTAAACCCTGGCCTGAAAGGTTTCCAAAGAAGAAAGGGACTGGCTCTGATGTCTTATGTTTAAAACCCACAATGTACCTTGAGTCCAGGTCTGGGAATTCACTATTTCTTCTTGGTCCTTAGCCCTCGGATTTGCCTTTCACCAGAGGACCGCCTGTCCAGGAGGCCTGTCCCCAGGGCCATGGGTTTAGCGGGAAGGGAAAGGCGTTCAAGGGGCCCAAAATGTTCCCTTAGTGGAGGAAGAAACATGTAAGTTCCAGAGTGGTTTTTGCTCAGCCCCTGATGAGCATGTCCCTTCTCTCCCCGACATCCAGAAACATGAAGAACCAGGGCGTGGGGAAGAGGAGACTGAGGAGGAGGAAGAAGTAGAGGAAGACGTGAGCTCCAGCAGCAGTGAGTCAGAGGACAGCGAAGAGGAAGAGGAGGAGGAAGGGATGGGCAAGGGCAGACACGGGCAGAGCGGAGCCAGGCACACCCAGCTGGAGTGGGACGACTCGGCCCTGCCCTACTAGCGCCCCGCTGCCTGCGCCCACTCACGCGTCCCTTTTGTAAGCCCCACCCGATGTACGCCCGAGTCTATCACATGTCGCCTCTGATTCCTATGACAGGTCTGGGCAGGCCTTCTCCAGCCTCCTGGAAGCCACCCTTTATGCCTTGGGCACTCCCTGTGTCCCAGCCCTGGGGAGGGTCCAAGACTCCCAGGGTCGTCATTAGTGGGGACTTCCAGGGGGACTTTGTCCTATAGCCCCCCACGTCTGCCTTGGGCTCACCCAGCATCCTGTCTGCAGAGTTCTGCCTGTGCAGGGGAGAAAGTCAGCCTTTATGTCACTCACCTCCCCCGGACTCCCTGTGCCCAGGGCCCTTGGGTTCCAGCTCACTGTGCGTGCACCTGCCCCCGTCTCCTCTTCCACACAGACCAGCAGGTTCTCCTTCCCTGACTCTTCAGGTGGCTTCACATGGGCAAGGTGGTCAGACTTCACACACAAGAGATCTCCATTCTTAAAGGAAAGTCCTTGTTGAGGCAGAATTAATGTATGGGGAAAGGTTCACACGCACGCACACACACGCACTCATACACTCTCCCCAGTTTGGAGAGCCTATCCCTTTGTCCTTTCTGACGCCACACAAGCTTAGATAAAAAGTCCAAAACCAAGAGGTCCTCGGCCACAGCAGAGTCTGGTCCCCAGCCAAAGCTCTCTGTCAGCCTGCCTTGGCTGCCACCACACAGCACAGGAACCAGGAAGCACTCCACAGAGGCACCGCCCCAGGCAACAGCGTGACAAGCCTGCAGCCAGGGACCAGAAGGAAGGGCGGATAGGATGAGCAGCTGGGCATCACGGCGGGCACAGATCTGGGGGATGGGGGTGGTGGGGTCTCCCCAGCCAGAGGGCAGCCGGAGGTTGACAAGGCTTTCAGCATCTAGTCTTAGGGTCCCTCATCACCGGTTTCACACTGCTTTACCTCTTGAGAAAATGCATCCCTCTCAGATGTGTTAGGACTATCATGAACTGTGCCGAATCTAAAATGAAAGTTTGGAGATTCGAATGCTAGGAATTAGGAGCATATCTGTGATAGGATCAGCTGCTTCTTTATTCTCATAAAAGGAGCAATGCTTTGGGTGGAGGGCAAATATATCTGAAAACCTAATTTCTTCTTGTTTTAATAAGAAAATCTTTTCCAACTCCATCCTAACATGCACACCTCGTGAGAACTGTTGCTATGGTAACTTGTCTGTGCTCTTTTGTGACCAAGAGAATAGCAGGCCAAAACAGGGCCATTCTAGGACTTCCCCAAGGCTCTGAGACCGTCCTTGTTTTGAATGTCTCTGGCTTTGTCCTCTGTCTGTACAATCTGTCCCTGTCCTCCCGCCCTCCCCCAGCCCAGCCCATACTGGCAGAGGCACAGAGCTGGCCCCTAGTCACAGTGGCATTCAGGTTCAAAAGAAAGTTGAGAATCTATTCATTCTACTCACCATGTCACCAAAACAGAGCTTAAGGGGGTCCATCATCAATGTCCTCTAGTTTGACCTCCATCCATGAGCAGCCCCTGCAACCTTCTGATTCAAGCAAACTACCTGATGCAGCTTTTTCCACCACTGATAGTGGTTTTTGCATATCTGTTTCCCTCCTTTGAGCCTCACCATAATTCGGTCAGGGAGTTGGGACATCTATTGTCAGGCATATTTTGAGTAAACTGAGGTTCAGAGCTTCAGCACCTTGCTCAGAGTCATTTAGAGCTAGAGACAAGACCAGACTCCCCACCTTCTACTCTTGGTCCAGTGCCCACCCACCCCACTTCTACTTATATTCATATTTATACAGCTCACGGGCATTTCTGAGGACCTACTATGTGCTAAGCACTCAACCAGCAGCCCTACAAAATGCTAAAGCTGAGGAAGAGGAGCGCCTCCCCTCCGAGGATATAATCGTTGCAGAGGGGGACCCAACAGGCATAGAAATTATATGAAACAGACCCAGAGCAGGGAGAGAAGTCACAGGAGGAAGAGGCACACAATCAAACTCAATCAGTGCCCTAATTTTTCCCTTCTTAGGGAAAAATGCAGGCAGAAGTTCGGGATTTTATATTCATTGAATGGAAACAGTCACTTCTGTGAATTCTCCCAACCAAAATGCCCTTTTTCTATCAGGCTGTGTCTGCACATCTACAAGGAGAAAATCTCTAACACTGCTTAGTCCCACCACTCCCTTTGTTAAATAAAAAAAGATTCTCCAGTTGGGCACTTAGGAGCTAACAGAATTCTCCCAAAATTATGGCAGTAAAACCAAATTTATGGTTCAAAACCCATTTTTTTTGTTGTTATTCGTAAGAAATTTATTTTTTAATGTTTCAAGTTTTTAAATTCTAGTAAATTAACATATAGTGTAATATTAGTTTCAGGAGAATTCAGTGATTCATCACTTACATACGACACCCAGTGCTCATCACAACCAGTTCTTTTTCAACTGAATTTCCATTTAAAATTATAGGTCTGGTTTTCATGAGAGCACCTTGCAGAGTCCTTTTGGTTTGGTTGGGGTGGGAAGAGGTTCCTCATGCCCTGTGGCTATCTCCAATGGCTGCATCACTTACTCATGGCCTATTTGGAGCATAATTTGGGGAGGGTATTGGGGGATCAGATAAAAGTGGCACTTGGCTAAGGACACAGGGTTGAATCATTTGTGACTAGATTGATGTAGAGAAATAATGGAAACAAGTCAGGACCCTCTCCATCAACTCCTGTTGTGCGAAGTCAGACTGCATGTCAGCTCCAAAAACGAGGCATAATAATACTGCTGGGTCAATGGGCATTTATCATGTTCCCAACACCCGACTCAACAAGAAGGAGTGGTTATATAAAAGTAGAAGCTTCAGGGACTATTCAGGTGAGTGGCGAGTAATGTAAGTTGCCCTCCACCAGATATTCTAATGATGAGTGAAAAAGGTCATTAATCAGCCCAGCATTTTCCAGGTTCCATATGCTGGTATCTGGGAACCAGAACTCCCAGATGGCCCAGACACTGTGTGGCCTCTCATCCAGACATCAGAAGCAGCAGATGCAGGCTCATACCCCAGAGGAACAGCTGACCAGGTTGGCCAAAGGCCAGACCATTGCTTATCTTGCCAAGAAGATGACCAGATTCTGCTCTCTGGAGCTGGAAAATAGATAGGCTGAAACCTCTCAAGTGATTTGGGTGACAGGGAGGAAGAGGAAGACAAGGTTGAAATGGAAAAGGCCAGTATAGAATAAGCTGCCCAATGGAGTAAAGCAATCAACTAGTTGGTCACCTGTCTTAAAGAATACCAAAAGTATATTCTAGTAGGTTAATCAAATGCTTTAAATCTGACCAAGGCCCAAATTTATGTAGATAACAAAAGTGTAATTTGAATGGGATCTTATTTCATTACCACTTTCTTGAATGTTCTCAATCATCCTATCAAGCAGGGTTTAGACCCCACATCTCTGCAGGTAGCAAGAGCTGTACCTTGTGGACGCAGACCCTCTAGGGAGAGGGCTCCTGGTGGGAAGCAATGTCCTCCAGGCCTGTACATACAGCAGATGTCAGCAAACTTTATCTATAAAGAGCCAGACAGTAAATATTTGGGGCTTTGCAGGCCATATGGTCTCTATTGCAAGTATTCAAATTTGCCACTGTAGCATGAAACAAACCACAGACAATACATAAATGAATGGATACGGCTATGTTCCAAAAAAAATTATTTATGAACACTAAAAAAGCAAATTGAATTCATATTATTTTCATATGTCATGAAATTTTATTACTTTTTGATTTTTACTTTTTGACCATTTAAAAAATTAAAAAACTCTTCTGAGCCCATGGGCCGTACAAAACCCAGCAGCCTGCCAGATTTGGCCTGTAGGTCATAGTATAAACACCTCTACCATACGTTCAAAGAAAGCAGCCCTCCCATTTACCAAGGGAAAGTAGATTGCTATCTTAGACCCTTCCTTCAACTACCCAGGGGTCTTTGCCTCCAAAATGAACAACAACTTCATAGTCCTTAGTTAGGCTCTTTTAAATGTCCATGTCCCAGCAAGAAAATGACAACAAAAAACACCTGTTTCTGGTCAAATTGACTTGAACACAGGCAAGCAGTCATGCAGAATGCCAAGCCCTGGGTACAGGAACTGTGACCACTGAGCGCCAACCGGCTTGAGCTCAGGGCCAACTCCCAGACCCAGAGCCTTCCCAGCACAACTCAGCCCATAATGATTTCTAAGCGGGGGCGTTCATTATCTGACTGATTTCCATTTCAGCCCCGTTCATGCCATTGCTCTAAAAATGATCCTAAAGACTTCTGTTTGAATCAATAGCAACATAATCAGTAGAAAGCCCTACCCAGCACATTTCAAAATTAGCAGTCTTCATGGCTCTATGATTCAATATTAGCAAGAGGAAAAGAGCACTTTTTCTTAACCATCCTCTCACTGAAATTAACCAAAGCAGTTTTACAAAAAAAGTGAGGGAGTGCGTTTAATTCTTTGAAAGAATTTACAAGTGAAAAGTAGATGATTTTCAGGTAAGATCATTCTCAGGCCTTTGGGGGATCCTCCAAGCCCCTGCAAAATACTCTGGAGGGCTACGGATGGTACAGGATCCTCTATCTGCATCAGACTTTTATCAAGGCTGACAAGCCAAAGCCCTTGGCACAATTTTTATGTAATCACTTTCCGCTGCCCAGCTGTAGGCAAAGGAAATGAACAGTGAAAGTCCTGAAGTCTACTCCAGCACCTTCATTTCCCTGCCTTTATTTTATTTTATATATTTATTTATTCTGTACCTACTTTATAGATCTTGTTCTAGTTTTCTTTATGGTGCCAACTACAAAGGAGAGTTGGCTTTACAAGGGCTATAGATTAGAAGTCAAACTTGACTCTACCCCAAGACAACACAAAGAGACACAAGAAGTACCTCCACCAGCACCCCAGAAAGCAATCAAACATTCCCTGGATGCCATTAGTGAACAGATGGGATTCTGTGTTTGCAGCTACGTTCAATGTAATTCAGCAAATCCTTGCTGAGTGCCCATGGTGTGCCAGGCCCTGTGCCAGAAACGGGGGAAAGGTGGATGACTGAGGTGTGGCCCTGCCCAGGCGGGTCTCCCGGACTCATGAGCTGTTGGCATGCTTCCTTTACGGTGTTGGAGGCTGTCTGAGAGCAGTTGGGACAGGTGCAGGCAGAAGTTTAGAGTTGAGGGAGGTGGGTAACTTGCTTTGGCAATTCTCCACCCTAAGTCAGATGGCAGGTGTGATTCTGGGAGCCCTCGAACACATTGCCAAGGTCAAAAGAAGAGAGCCCTGGGGAAGCAGGCAATGCTTCCCTAGATGTTTCTAATTCTGCCCCAGCCCGACCCAGGTCACTTATGGATGAAAGCCAGTCACCCTGCCTACAAGGTGAGTATCACATGGATGAAGGCTGAGATTCAGTGAAACTAGGCCAAAGGAAGTTCTTCAGTATGAAGAGCAGGCAGGCAGACCTGGAAAGTAAGCCAGGTACAGGGGCCTCCATGTGCCAAGTTCCAAAGACATGAAAAGCCTGATGTGAGGGTGCACCCCTGAGGCCTAAAGTCAGAGCTGAGGAGGGAAGAAGGGCTCTGACTTTGTAGGACCTGCTAAAGGGCCACAGGACACTGGAGAGCAGAGGTTCTTAAGGTGCATCCCTGGACCAGAGCATCACCTGGGGATGAGTGAGAAATGCAAATTCTTGGGATCCACCCAAGAGCTACTGCATCAGAAACCAGGGGTGGGGCCCAGCAGTGTATGTTTTAAGGCTCTCTAATCCTGATGCACTCTAAGGTTTGGAAACCACTGATGTAGAGAATGAGAGTGACTTTCACTGGCCCTGGGAGGAGAGGATTAATAGGATAAGAAAGTCCATTACTAGTGTAGAAGAGAGGGGGTCAAAGCAGAGCTCCCCATGAACCGTCCAGGGCCCTCCAGACTCTCTCTAGTCCACACTCCCTGAAGCAGTGATTTCAAGGAACTTTGGGCCTAGTCCCAACTTCATTCCTCCCCTGGGGCAGGAGCCACCTCCTGCTGGTCTGGCCCCTTTCATCCTAGAGACAGACACAGTCCAGGGGAGGCTGTAGTGAGGCTACCCATCCCTAGGGAGGCTGCCTTCCAGATTCCCATTGATGAGCAGCCTCCTGAAGGGCCATATTTTAGGGGAAATGATTAAACTGTAGCAGTGTCCCTACATCAGCAGGAGAACTGGTCCCCACACAGCATGTATGCTGTGGAGGCATCAGGGACAGACAGTGGAGTGGGGCCATCTAAGGGCTGGAAGGGAACACAGATACATGGCCTTGGAGAGCTCATGCCTGCTGTTCAGTTCCTAAGAATCCAGTTCCCTCTTGATTAGAGGCATATTCCTGGTCTTATCTGCCCCGGCCTTGCTGAGTTCTCCCCCAAATGCCCTAAAGGATACCTCCATTTCTCCAGCCCAGTTTATGAAAAGGTCTTCTGATTAAATGCCCAACCAATCCCCTGAGAACACAGTGACCATATCAAGAACCACCATCTCCAACACATTAGATTATGCTAAAAAGAACCAACAGAGTTTACCAGTTGTTTGTGAGAAGCATGGGAGAGAGCAGACCCACGAGGGGGAAGGGAAGTTTCTTCATGTTCGTGTCACTTCAGTCCAGAATAACTTTCTTTATAGCCAGGCCTCTCTCTGTGAATTCTCTGATGTGACATCTCTTTCCCAAGACCTTAAGACAATTTTGTTTCCCTGAAGTTAAGTCACTTATTACAAAGCCCCCCATGGGACAAAAGGACAAGGAATGGCATGATAGGACATAGGTGGAGAGCCTCAGACAGTTCTGGGAGCAGGATGGGCTCTGTTCCCATTGGCAAGCTTAGATCTGTGTCCAGTCAGAAGTCTCAGCAGCTCCAATATAGCCAGGACACGAGGCAGAGAGAGGGAGTAGGAGGGGCATTTACTGGGAAGACTGGGCACAGAGGAGACACCCAAGGTGTGTCACTGTGCAGGCCACACCAGCCATTCGCATTTGTCAGAAACGGGAGAACTGTGTCCCAACATCAGCTAGTCCCTCCCATTCTGAGCAGTGGAGAGGAGCTGCTACCTCTGGACCATGGAGGTGATACATCTCCAGAGTCCGGGACCCATTCCATGAGAACTGGCTGTTGAATGAAATGGAACCACAGTGCTCAAGCACCCACTGGGGACCCTGAGCAGGCCCCAGAAAACATGGCTGTGTGAGGCTAATGGCCCCTCAGCTCCTGCTGCCTCTGCTGTCACAGGCTCCCTCGTCAAGGCAAGAGTCACTCACCTACCCCAGCGCCGTGGGTGACTAGTACAGCACCTGGCCCACAGCACGGGCTTGGTAAGTAGTGAATTAAACAGAATACCAGAGATCACCTGACCTCAGCAAACGGACAGGATGTGAAAAATTAAGATGCTTCAGAAAAAAAAAAAAAAGACTCCACCATCATTTCTCTTAATATATAGGTCGGGATCCTTCATAAAATCAGAGCAAGGAGGAGTGGAAGTACATAGAGGGGCAGAAGAACAGGAATGGGGTTGTTGGATAGCGGCCCCTTCCTATCTATAACAGTAAAAGGTGCCCCTAAGCACGGAGCAGTTGGAGGGGCCTTGATAAGCCCACCTGCTCCGTCCTCTAGGTCCTGGGCAACGTCCTGAGAGGGGGTCCTAGTTAATGACCCTAGTCCTGTGATACTCTGCAGCCCCTTTTACCAGATTCGCTGCAGAGATCTGTCAAAGTGAAGCTCAATCCCCAACAGACATAGGAAAAGAGGACAACAGACGTGAGAAGAGCCAAAACGCAGACGGTGTATATTAATCCCAGGCGAAAGAAATGTGCCGGCTTTAACATTTGTTCGCTTTTATCTTGAAATGAAAATGCATCTCTGCTGCCCAGACCCTTTTCTGAGCATTTCAGAACAGAAATGGGACACACACACTCACTCATGGTAAGGGTTCTTTCCCCAGCAGAAAGAGCTATCGGAGAAAGGAGCCCACAGGTTGTGTCTATGTGCAGGAGCAGATAACCCACCACAGGTCCCAGCTAGAGTCCAGCCCTGTGAAAAAGGGAGGGGAAAGGCCAGGAAACAGCTGCCCTTAGGAAGGGTTCGTTAGGGCCTCTGTGACAAAGGGCTCCACTTGGGCCTGTGGGTCACAGAGAGGAACATGATGTGCACACCCCTGCAGACAAAAGTCTGTCCATCCTGGGCAATGTGGAACACACCCCCAGCTCCTCCCTCCGCTGCAAAGGAGCCGCCAATGTGTAGGACTCAGAAGAGGCCACGTACGTCTTCACTTGTACACTTCAAATGGTGGAAATAAGGCAAATGCTTTTCGGAGATTAGGAAGTTAGACTTGATACCCAGGGCTGATCACTCAAAAGGCAAAGAAAGAGAGATTGAGGGGAAAGCAGACTCAGAGTTAGAGAGGGAACAGGCGAGGCTGGGGAAGAGTGACAGAACAGGGACGCACTCACCCAGGAAGCCAGAGCATTGCTCTCAACTGAAAGCTCTATTCAAGTTTCAGCAAACTATGGGGAAGCCTGGCCCTGTGACCCAGGGGCAGTCAAATCCATGCCTCCAAACTCAGCCCTGTTTGAAGGTGATTTCATTCTTAACTGAACTAGTCATGATGGATCAATCCACCTGATTGCTTCCAGCCTGACCTTGGTGGCTTCCAAAAAAGTTGTTGGTGCCCTGAGCTGGACAGCTTGGAAGGAAATTGAAGAAAACCAGCTGGTGAATAAGAAAAGAAACTGCATGTAGAAGTTGGTTGTTTTCAAAGAAATCTGTAGGTATTAAGAGTCAGGTGTGTTATGTTATTGGCATGGGCATTATAAATGTCAGGGAGGTAAGATTCAGAATGACTTGGTGGGGCACTCGTTTGGAAAATTAGTTTATGTGTTAAAGATAAGTTATGAGGGACAAATAGGCTAAGGACAGCGATTTATGTGTGTCATATACATCTATATAGACATCTATATATATATATAGACATAAAATACAGAAATAAGTCAGATAAAAAGATGTCAATGATCCCAACACATTTTCAATTCCTTAGAAGTGCAGGTTTGGATGTTACACTTTTTCTTATTGTCCTCACTTACTTTTAGCTCTCAAAGCACTGGGAACAGTGCCTGGCACATAGTAGGAGTTTGGTAAGCACTGGGAAATGGAAGGTCCAGCTTGTCACTACATGGTAAACACTCAGTACTCACTATACATCAAATTAAATGAGCCATAGGGAAGCAGGTCAGCCACATCCCCCTCCTAGATCATCACAACCCAGCTAAGGAGAGGCCTTCCTGAACTGACAGATTCAGAGCAATGTCCAGCCAGCTGCAGGCACTGGGCCTGGCTCTTGCCAGGATGCTGTACATAGTGGGTATCACTTAGGATGCTACACATAGTGGGTTTGTATCACTTAGACAGGATTCTCTGCACATAGTGGGTCTGTATCACTTAGACTTTATCTGCATAACACCTAACAAGCTATTTCTACAGGGAATAGGGCTGGGGGCTCCCCTCCTATTGCATCTGACATTTCCTAAACACTTGGTGCAATGCTGTGGAGTTCTGCCAACTTCGGGCACAATTTGAGAACTAAATGTAACGATTCTGGGCTCAGCCAGTCTAAGAGGTTTAGTGATTTCTTCTCTCAGTCCTTCCCATCGTCCATATCTGGAGATGCCACCTCAAGGGGTAGGCCAGTGTGTGCCTGACGCATGTCAGACTTCTGAGTTCTTCCAGCTGCCTCAAACAAATAAATCCTTTTAGTCTAGAAAATGTGTTTATTTGCTAAATATACTATTGTGTATGATGTGAAACAATGCAAACTTTGGACTATCTTGTTAGGAGGACTGTATGCATTTATATAATTTAATTTCAGGAGAGCACGTTGTCATCTTGCTCAATGAATGAGGTTGCGCAATCAAAGATGATCAGAGAAAATGCCCCCTCCCCACACCTCTCAGCCCCACCCCTCATGGAGCCCCTGCCTATTTGAGCTGTCCTGTCCACTCCAGGCTGATGCAGAGTGAAGGGCGCTGAGAATCTCCATGTATATAAAGCTATAGGAAGAAAATAAGAACCACCACAGGAATCTGTTGGGCTTCTTCCCATAACTGTGATTTTACCCATGTTTGAGTCACAAACTTTAAATTTCTAACAATTAAGATTCTTGCAGTTTCCAAGTAATTTGTTAAATGCCTATTCGACACAGACAGATATTTATTTTCAGCCTTGACTTGTAAATGCCTACAAACTGATTCATGCTGGTGGTCGTTACGACACTTCCTGTGAATTGGTGAATAAATATGATTTTAGAATTTCACAGTAAAGATGACCTCTGAGAGTTTTTATCCTTCAGACTATTTGATGAGGTCAGGCGCTGAGAACTGCTTAGCTGGGTCAACATTCTCTGGAGTTCCGTCCTAAATCCTTGTGTGTGGAAGAGAAGGGTGTGGGACCCGAGAAATGGTGACATGGCGAGCTGGGCCCCCATGAGGCCTTCATCGGGGCACCCTGTTATATACCCAGAACACAACTCGGCAGCCTTGTTACTGGAGACCAGTACTAAGACAAGTCTCATGTACTTCCTGAGGGCCTACAAAGTGCTGGAGCCTTACATGTCTGGTCTTAATTCTTGAAGCAGGCAGTTCTCAGTAGTAACATGAAGGTGAGATTCAGAGGATCTATGGGCATTGCCAGAGGGCAGGTGGGACTGAGCACAGCTCTGGCTCTCTCCTAGCCCGTTCTTTCCTGCCCCTCCATGCTGACCTTTCCTCACACCCAGGTGCCACCCTGCAGCCCACCGAGGATGGGCTCCCCTCCCCACCCAGAGCTGGTCGAGATCCAGAGCACTTCCCTAGGTCCTGTGAGTTACAGTTACAACTGTCTTTCCCTCCTGTTTCATACTGACCAGACCCAGGGGTGAAGCCTTCCCTTTGGTCAGAGAGAAGGGGGAAAAGCTCAAGAACACTTTTCTTATAAGTGCTGGGGTCATAAGAGGTGCCACGTTGCACATGACACGGCAACCAGCGTGTACCACAAAAGGCACTGTCGTCTGTTCAACCCCCTCTGGCTACCCTCTGCCAGCCATGTGCCATCTGCCTGCCCCACCCGTCTCTGTCCTCCCCTGCTCTCCTCCCTCCTCACACTTCTCAGAAGTAAGAGACAGCCTCCTTTCTTTTTCTCTTTGAAGAGCAGCTTTGTCACCTTATCCTCATTCCCTGGTGTCCTGCCAAAATCCATGCCCTTCCTTCTGCCCCAAGCAGCTCACCATATACATATTCTCCCAAATACAGATCACTCACATCCTAAGAGGAGTTCTTCCGCCGGATGTTAAGACAGCATGTTTATCACGTCGAACCTTATCTTTGTATTACATCTCAGAGAGCCAGCAAGGAGCCTAGGTCCGTTTGTCCTTCCATCTTCACTTTGGTCACACACACACACACACCCCCCACCCCGCCCCAGCCCTTCCCCTCCCACCCCATCCTTGGGCTTCCCTGGAGCCCAGTGCAGCAGCTCACTACCACAGCCCCGACCTCCTCCCTCCCTTTTGCCCCAAGCAATCTGGCCCCTGTTCTTGCGTCTGATAGATTCTCCACCTTCTGTCTGTGCTACTCCCTCTCCTCTCTTTCAAAAGCATCTCCTCATCCCTCAGCACCACAGTGTCTGCTGCTGGCTTCCATCCTCAGACACTGTGCCTGCCAGGAGACCACACTGCTGAAGCTCCCTGGGAGGTGGCCTCCCAGGCTGACAGGCCACAGAGACTTCTAGGAACCTACCCTTTGTACACAAGGCCCTGGAGCTCTAGGGGCTCCTCATCCTCGCAGGTAAATAAACTCCATTCTCTAAACTTAAAGAGTCCTGGTTTATCAGGCCTGAGTACAGGGCTTCATACTGGGTTAACCTGATAGAGGGTCCAATGCAAAAACTTATACACACCAACAAAAACCAGCTTCTAAACTACCAAACTATGGATAAAAGTCTCAGGCAGAGGTTTCATCTCAATCATACCTGTATTCAAACTCTAGTGCAGAGCCCAGGATGGAAAGGGCTCAGAGACAATTAAGTAAACTGAACTGAATTAAACCTCAAGTCCAAGGTCCTCAATGACCTGGCTCAACCTATGTTTTCATCCTCGTATCTCCCAGTTGCCCAACATGAGTCCCATGTCTTGGTGTTCCCAAACACACGGTGAGTGTTCCCACCTCCATGCTGTTGTTCCTGTGGCTCCCACTCCCTGGAATGCCATCCCTCCTCCCGTATCTCAGACCATGGAAATCTTACCCCTCACAGGAGTTCCCACTCCCAAGCTCTGGTGTTATTTGTCAGTGATGCCATCCTTGATTTTCCCAGTGGAGTATGATCCTACCATCCTCTGCACCCCCAGAGCGGGTCCTGATGTACTGGGAAGTGCCCCGCATGGAGGGTGAAGGGAACAGGTCATGAGATGTGGTGTTCTAGGCCAAATTCAAATGCCTGCAGAGGTAAGGCAGGTAGTATAAGCATGACTACCTAGATGGGGCCTCCAGTGAAGAGAAAAATGCATGCCACCTCCAGAGCAGAAACCGCCTCTCTTCTCCAGCCAACTGTGTCAATGCAAGAATGGCTGCCAATTTTGCCAGATTTTCTGATTTTTTTTTTCAAGAGAGTTCTTAACAAGCCCTATTATATATAAATATGTAATCAATATGGCATATAGTAATATAGCGTATATTTTGTAATTATAATTATATACTGTATAATTATGTATTATGCATAACTAAATTTCAAAGTTATAATTATTACATACTATTAAGAATTATATATATATACACACACACATACATACTATTTATACACTGATAGCAATACTGGTACTACATATATATATATATATATATTTTTTTTTTTTAAAGATTTATTTATTTTACAGAGAGAGAGAACATGTGAGCATGAGCGGGAGGGGCAGGGGCAGAGGGAGAGAGAGAATCTCAAGCAGACTCCACACTGAGCACAGAGCCCAACACAGGGTTCGATATCACGACGCTGAGATCATGACCGAAGCCGAAACCAAGAATCAGACGCTCAACTGACTGCACCACCCAGGTGCCCTGTACTACATATATTTCTCAAACCAGTTTGACTATGGAACCCTTTACTTCATAAGGTATCTTCAGCTGAGATAAGGGCCTGAAGCTGAGGCCCAGAGTTCTTCCATTTGTTAGTGCCTCACTGGGAAACCATCCTGAACCAACAATTAATTTCATCCTATATACGACTTCTCTGCAGAGACTTCCATATGTGCCTATGGAGGTCACACCGGGATGCTCTGTGCACACAAGCCTCAGCCTTGGCTCCCAGGACCCATGAGCACTACCCTCTGACCGCACTCAGAGCCCTCAGCCAGTTCTCTTTTCCCTACACAACAGGAAGGTAGCCCCAGAAGCTCTCTATGAATTGACCTTGGAGAAGCTCTCTATGAATTGACCTTGACTTCCCTTCCTCAAGGCCACAATGTCAAACCATTACGCCCATTCCACCCTTCACTTTATCAGTCTTTACCCTTCTAATCACCAGAAACATTTACAGTCATTTAATAATTGCATAATCATGTCATGAGTGCCTACTGTTTTCTTGGGACTTATATAAACACCACACACATATGTACACACGCACATACACGTAGCTGCAAATACCCCTATGCACACGTATACATATCTATGGCCTTCTATTTTCATGATACCTTCGTAAAACCACTTACTAGTCATGGCACCATTGCTGTGGCAATCTCCCTGAGCTTTCCTTTCCTTGTTTATAAAATGGTAATAATGGTACCTCTCTTAAAAGACGCTTGCAATAATTAAGTCAGGTCATTTCTGTGAAGTATCTGCTACAATGTCCAGCCCTTTAGGCATTCACTAAATAATTACTATCGCAGCTATGACCACTACTTTTCCAACATCCCCTAGCAATAGATAATGGCTATTATCACACCCTCATTCGTTCAGTCCTTCCTCAGGCACTTACTCCTTAATTCATTCAACGGTTCTTAGATCTAGCCTGGACAACGTTCCCCATGGGTGAACTCTGAAACTCTTCCTGTGATTCAAACTCCTGAAACATAGTGTCTCAGCCAGGATCCCACCTGATGGAGAATCATTGAGTATGTACAAATGCGCTCAGATTTTGTCAATCAAATTTGTGCTACTCCCCCTGTTCAAAATCCACCAAGAGAGTTCCATGACCTCAAAGTAAAGTGATGCCTATGTCATGGCTCATGATACTGGTAATGAGCTGGCCACAACCTAAATATAACAGTTCTCCCTGTGTAGAATTCTGCATTCCAGAGCCCATCAACATGGTCATCACACTTCACTAAGCATGGAGTAAGGCTGCAGGAAGTGAGAAGTGATCCCAAAGAGAAGGCTACTTTCTGAAAAATGCAGCCACTTATCTGCAATGCTGATACGGACAGCCAAAAGTCTTCTCGGACATGTTTAAAAAAGTGAAAAACGACATTGTGTACTTTCCTTCTGTTAATAAATGATAAAGTAACTTTTCACTTTATAAAAATATGTCAAGTCTGTCACTTGGTAGGAGAGCACTTTGATTAAAAAGGCCCTCTGGTGCAATCTATCTCTCAACAATAGCCAGAAGGTTATCATAAAAGCCTAGTTCTAATAGGTTTTGACCAAAACACAACTTGAAGCATGCTTCTTTCCAACATAAGGTGCCTCTGACTTAGGCTGTGTTTGACAGAGGGGCAGTGGGACAGCCTACTCACTGCCAGGAAACTCTTGACAAGGCTTTTCAGAGATGGGCAACCTATGTGTATGGCCAGCATGCCTGCACGAGTTTTCTTGCTACATTTTTCAACTTGTTCATTTAAGAAAAGACAAAATATGATGTCTAGGCTCAAGGATAAAGGTGGTATCAGTGAGGTGCATTGGAGAATATCCACTTCCAGCTGAGAAAATTACTTTAAAGTAACAGTTTCAGAACTGTGTGCTGGGAGCTTAGGAAGATGGCAGATTAGGAGGACCCCGAGCTCACCCCGGCCCACATTTACAACTAGATATCACTCACATCCATGTAAATAAACCAGAGAGTGACCCGAAGACTGGCAGAACAAACTCCACAACTAAATGTAGAGAAGAGCTGCATCTGAGAGGTTACAAAGGGCAAATGCAATCAAGAGCTGCCCACAGGAGGGAGGGAGCTGTGGGCACAGGAAGAGCCCACACGAAGAAGACAAATCCCCATAACATCTTGCTTTGAAAACCAGAGGGGCTGAATTCCCTGACTTTGTATAACAGCAGAACTTGGAGCCTATACCTTAAAAGTCAGCTGACTCAGCACTCAGCAGGATAGCTGGTCCCGACCCTTAAAGAGACAATAGCCCAAGGAGAGGCAACATAGAAGCAAGTATTTGCATGACACCTGGGGCAAATGGAAGGAAGATCTGTTTTTTCCAATTTTAGAGCATGTTGTGGGAACAAAGGAGCTAGCAGGCACCATTTTCCTCCCCGACCCCCAGCACAAACACAGGGCCACCTTTGGGAGGCAGCACTGCACAGACACTTGCTATCTAACCTGCTAGCAATGTGCCCTACCCATGTATTCTCCTGAGGACTCACCCACTCCAAGCCTTCTGGCCTCGGCAGTGAGTTCACTGAAAATTTTGCTAACACTGAGCATGCACCCTGCCCAGGCACTGCACACAGGCACCACTGCAAGCCACGCCTCCTACCGTTGCCACTGCCCACTGCACCCCCAGCTACTGCCACCCCCGCCTCTTGCTGTGCCCCTGGCAGCCACTGTGCTTCAAGGACCCAGCCCTGGACTAGCATCTCAGTGCAAATTCTGTTACCACCATCCCACTCCCAAGCTCTCCTGTAGTCACGCCCCTTCAGAGCCAGCTTGCATGGGTCTCATTAACAGCAGAGAGAGCAAGCACAGCCCCCAACAGGCAGACAGTCAATGCAGACATCTAGACTTAAAAGAAAAGTGACTCAGACACAACAGCAGGATACAAGCAACACTCACAGGAGACTCCCCTGAAGCACCAGGTTCTGGTGAACAGGGGACATCACACTGGAGGGCACAGGACCTCTTCTTTGTAAAGCCAGTACTTTCAAAAGCAGATGACATAACTGACTTTTCCAATACACAGAAACAGACTCAGAGAGGCAGACAAAATGAGGAGACAGAGGAATATGTCCCAAATGAAAGAACAAGACAAAATTACAGCAGGAGATCTAAGCAAAACAGAAATAATAGGCCTTATGGAGAATTTAAAATAATGATCATAAAGACATTCACTGGACTTCAGAAAAGGGTGGAGGACATTAGTGAGACCCTTGACAAAGAGAAAAAATAACATATCAAAGATGAAGAACTCCATAAATGAAAGTAAAAATACAACAGATGGAATAGTAGGCTGCAGGAAGCAGAGGAATGCATCAGTGACCTGGAGGACAGAATAATGAAAAGTATTCAAGCTGAACAGGTAAGAGACAAACAAATACCGCAAAGTCAGAATAGACTTAAGAGAACTCAGTGACACCAACAACAACATAATAACATTCACATTATAAGGATCCCTGAAGGAAAAGAGAGAGAAAATGAGGCAGAAAATGTATTTCAAGAAATAATAGCTGAAACTTCCCAAATGTGGGGAGGGAAAGAAGAGATCCAGATTCAGGAAACAGGGAGATCCCCCAAAAAATTCAATCCAAGGAGGTATACACCAAGACACATAATAATTACAATGGCAAAAACAGTGATAAAGAGAATTTTAAAGGTTGCAAGAAAAGACAGTTACATAAAAAGGAAACCCCATAAGGTGATCAGCTGATTTTTCAGCAGAAACTTTGCAGGCCAAGAGGTAGTGGTGCCATGTATTCAAAGTGCTGACAGGGAAAAATCTGCAGCCAAGAATACTCTATCCAGCAAGGCTATCATTCAGAATAGAAGGAGAGATAAAGAGTTTCACAGACAAACAAAAGTTAAAATAATTCAAGACAACTAAACAGCCCTACAAGAAACATTAAGGGGGACTCTGTGAGTGGAAAATAGAAAACATAAGAAAAAATAGGACGTAAAAAGGCAAAAAAAATTAAGTATACCCATAAAACTCAGTCAAGAGAAGCACAGAATAAAAGGATGCAAAATGGGGCACCTGAGTGGCTCAGTTAGTTAAGTGTCTGCCTTTGGCTCAGGTCATGATCCTAGGATCCTGGGATCAAGCCCAGCAGCATGTTGTGTTGTCCGGCTCCCTGCTCAGTGGGGAGTCTGCTTCTCCCTCTACCTCTGCCCTCCCCCTGCCCGTCCTTTCTCTCTCACTCTCCCTCTCTCAAATAAATAAAACTTCCATCCTAAAACATCATCTTTTTTATAAAGCGTATAAAATATGATCCCAAATATTTGAAACATGGAGGGGAAAGAAGGATTAGTTTAGAATTAAGTGACCATCAGCTTAATATACATGTCCATATGCAGGTGTTATATACAAACCTAATGGTAACCACAAATAAAAAAAGAGTAATAGCTATGCAAAAAATAAAGAGAAAGGAATCCAAGTATATCCCTAAGTAAGCCCAGCAAACCATGAAAGAAAGAGAAGAAAGGATCAGAGAAAAACTGCAAAAACCACCACCAAACAAGTAACAAAATGGCAATAAATACATACCTATTAATAATTAATCTGAATATAAGTGGACTAAATGACCCAATTGAAAGACATGGGGAGACAGAGTGGATAAAAAAATAAGACCCATCTATGTGCTGCCTACAAGAGACCTAAAGACACCTGCAGATTGAAAGTGAGGGGATAGAGAAATATTTATCACATAAATGGATGTCAAAATTAGCAACACTCATATTGAACAAAATAGACTTAAAGACAAAGATGGACACTATATAATAATAACGGGGACAATCAAACGAGAAGATATAACAATTACAAACCTTTATGCACCCAATATGGGAGCACCCATATATATACAACGGTTCATAAGAAACATAAAGGAACTAATTGAGTGTAATACAATAATAATAGGGGACTTTAACACCTACTTACATTGATGAACAAATCATCCAAACAGAAAAATCAACAAGGAAACAGTGGCTTTGAATGACACACTGGAACACATGGATCTAACAGATATATTCAGAACATTCCATCCTAAAACATTAAAATACACATTCTTTTCAAGTGTGCATGGAACATTCTCCAGAATAGATCACATATTAGGCCATAAAACAAGCCTCAGAAATTCAAAAAGATCGAAGTAATATCATGCATCTTTTCTGACCACAACTTTATGAGCAAGAAATCAACCACAAGAAAAAATCTGGAAATGCCACAAATACATGGAGGTTAAATACCATGCTACTAAACAATCAATGGGTCAACCAAGAAATCAAAAAGGAGGGGCACCTGGGTGGTTCAGTCCGTTAAGCATCTGCCTTCAGCTCAGGTCATGATCCCAGGGTCCTGGGATCAAGCCCTGTATTGGGCTCCCTGCTGCTCAGCAGAGAGGCTGCTTCTCCCTCTGCCTGCTGCTCCTACTTGTGCTCTCTGTCAAATAAATAAATAAAATCTTTAAAAAAAAAAAAAAAGAAAGAAATCAAAAAAGGAATAAAAATTACATGGAAACAAATGAAAAATGAAAACACAATGGTCCAAAACCTTTGGGATGCAGCAAAAAGTGGTTCTAAGAGGGAAGTTTACAGCAATACAGGCCTACTTCAAGAAGCAAGAAAAATCTCTAACAACCTTAAACCTAAAGGAGCTAGAAAAAGAATAACAAACAAAACCCAAAACTAGCAGAAGGATGTAAATAATGATTAGAGCAGAAATAAATGATAAACAAACAAAAAAAGAATAGAACAGATCAATGAAACCAGGAGCTGGTTTTTTTTAAAAGATCAACAAAATTGATAAGCCTCTAGCCAGATTCATTGAAAGCAAACAAGAGAAAGAAAAACAAAATCACAAATGAGAGAGGAGAAGTAACAACCAACACCACAGAACTACAAACAATTACAAGAGAATATTATGAAAATTATATGCCAACAAATTAGACAACTTAGAAGAAATGAATAAATTCCTAGAAACATAGAACATCCCAAAACTGAAGCAGGAAGAAATAGAAAATTTCAACATGCCAATTACAAGCAATGAAACTGAATCAGTAATCAAAAACTCCCAACAAACAAATGTCCAGGACCAGATGCCTTCACAGGTGAATTCTATCAAACACTTAAAGAATAGTTAATACCTATTCTTCTCAAGCTATTCCAAAAAATAGAATAGGAAGGAAAAATTCCAAATTCATTCTTTGAGGACACCATAACCCTGATACCAAAACCAGGGAAAGATATCACAAAAAGGGAACTACAGGCCAATATCTCTGAATACATATGCAAAAATCCTCAACAAAATACTAGCAAACCGAATCCAACAATACATTAAAGAAATCATTTACTACAATCAAGTGGCATTTCAGGATGCAAGGTCATTCAGTATTCACAAATCAATCAATGGGATACATCACATAAACAAGAAGGATAAAAACCACACAATCATTTCAATAGATGCAGAAAAAGCACTTGACAAAGTACAACATCCATTCATGATAAAAACCCTCAACAAAGTACATTCATAGGGAACATATCTCAACATAATACAGAAAACCCACAGGTAATGTCATACTCAATGAGGAAAAACTGAGAGCTTTTTCCTTAAGATCAGGAACAAGACAAGAATATCCACTCTCACCACTTTTGTTCAACATAATACTGGAAGTTCTAGCCACAGCAATTAGACAACAACAACAAAAAAGGCATCTAAATTGGTAAGGAAGAAGTAAAACTCAAACTATTTGCAGATGACATGATACTATATCTAGAAAACCCTACAGAGTCCACAAAGAAACTACCAGAAGTGATAAATGAATTCACCAAAGTCACAGGATGCAAAATGAACGTATAGAAATCCATTTCATTTCTATATACTAGTAACAAAGCAGCAGAAAAAGAAATTAACAATCCCATTTATAATTGCACCAAAACTAATGAGATACCTATGAATAACCTAACCATAGAGGTGAAAGACCTGTACTCTGAAAAATATAAAACACTGATGACAAAAATGAAGATGACACAAAGGGAAAGACATTCCATGCTCATGGACAGGAAATACAAATATTATTAAAATGTCTATACTACCCAAACCAATCTACACATTTATTGCAATCTCCATCACAATACCAATAGCATTTTTCATAGAACTAAAACAAACAATCCTAAACTTTATATGGAACCACAACAGACCCCAAACAGCCAAAGCAATTTTGAAAAAGAAAAGCACAGCTGGAGGTATCATAGTCCCAGGCTTCAAGTTATACTACAAAGCTGTAGTAATCAAAACAGTATAGTAGTCGCACAAAAACAGACACATCGATCAACAGAACAGAACAGAAAGCCCAGAAATAAACCCACAATTACATGGTCAATTAATCTTCGACAAAGGAGGCAAGAATATCCAACGGAAAAAGACAGTCTCTTCAACAAATGGTGTTGGGAAAACTAGACAGCTACATACAGAAGAATGAAACTGGACTACTTTCTTAAACCATACACAAAAATAAACAACATGGATTAAAAGCCTAAATGTGAGACCAGAAACCATAAAAATCCTAGAAAAGAGTATAGGCAGATATGTCTCAGACACTGGCCATAGCAACATTTTTCTAGATAGGTCTCCTGAGGCGAGGGAAACAAAAGCAAAAATAAACTATTGGGACTATATCAAAATAAAAAGCTTCTGCACAGGGAAGGAAACAATCAGTAAAGCTAAAAGGCAACATACTGAATGGGAGAAGATATTGGCAAATGACATAGCTGAAAACGGTTAGCATCCAAAATATACAAAGAACTTAGACAATTCAACACCCTAAAAAAACAAATAATCCAATTTAAAAATGGGCAGAAGACATGAACAGACATTTCTCCAAAGAAGTCATACAAATGGCCAACAGACACATGAAAAAACCCTCAACATCACTAGGCATCGGGGAAATGCAAATCAAAACCACAATGAGATACCACTTCACACCCATCAGAATGGCTAAAATTAACACAAGAAACAACAAGTGTTGGCAAGGATGTTGCACTATTTGTGGGAAGGCAAACTGATGTGGCCACTGTGGAAAACAGTAGGGAGGTTCCTCAAAAAATTAAAAATAAAACTACCCTATGATCCAGTAGTCACACTACTGGGTATTTACCCCCGTCAAAAAAATACTAATTCAAAGGGATATATCTACCCCTATGTTTATAGCAGCATTATTTACAATAGCAAAAATACGGAAGCAGCCCAAGTGTCCATCGACAGATAAATGAATAAAGATGTTGTGTATATACACACACATATAGAGAGAGAATATATATTCTGCCATGTGTATACACACACACACACACACACACACACACACACACACACACACTGGAATATTACTCAGCCATAAAAAAAGAACGACATCTTGCCATTTGCAACAACATGGATGGAGCTAGAGAGGATAACGCGAAGTGATATAAGTTAGAGAAAGACAAATGCCATATGATTTCACTCTTATGTGGCATTAAGAAAACAAATGAACAAAGAGAAAAAAAGAGAGACAAACCAAGAAACAGACTCAATTATAGAAAACAAACTGATTGCTACCAGAGGTGGGGGGATGAGTGAAATAGGTGATAGGGATTAAGGAGTGCACTTGTGATGAGCACCAGGTGATGTGTGGAACTGATGAGTCACTATATTGTACACCTGAAACTAATATAACATTGTAGGTTAACTATACTGGAATTAAAATTTGTTTAAAAAGGACTGTGCGCTGACTGGGGTGAAATCCCTGAATTTTCCTGGGGATAGGTACACATGCTCACCTTGCACTATCAATCCATCTTGAAGGCCACTTGGGTTTCTGCAATAGGACCCCAGGAGGATTTGATCTGTACACAGGGAAAATTTTAACCCAAGACAGATAGGTTTGAATATATTCTTCCCCTGACATAAACTTCCCCTAGGGAACGCTAAAGCTGACTAGCCTGAGGGTGTTCCTCTCCCACAATGGAGGGGCAGTGTGAAGAAACAGCCTGAGAATGTGTTCACTGAGGATGATGACATAGTTTATGTGCACATTTTATGGTATCAAGGCTGTACATTTCCTGGGATAAAAAATATTTCCCTCAAAGTCTTCTGTTTTAAACAAAATCATGCACCTTAAAACATCCCCCAAATCATAAAACTCAGGGCTTCCAGACTCCTGTTTTGACTACTACCCTAGAGAGAGAAGGAAAGAGGGGAAACAAGGGAGGAGGTAAAGGAAAGAAAACCAGCCCTTCTACCTTCTTTGGTTCTTTTACAGATTCAACTGACTATAAGATGGTAGCTCTCACCCAGAAATGGTAGAAAATATTGTAAATTTTTGCCAATTTAGATGTAAAAAGATTAATTGTAGCTACAAAGAAAGCATTGAGAGATGGAAAGACAAAAACAAAATCAGCTACTCCCAAGAAACCCTCAGTTAAGAAGTAACTAGATGGAGGGGCACCTGGGTGGTGCAGTCAGTTAAGCATCCACCCTCTTGGTCTCAGATCAGGGTCATGAGATCAAGCCCTGTGTTGGGCTCCGTGTTCAGCAGGGAGTCTGCTTGAGATTCTGTCTCTCCCCCCTCCCCCCTTGCATGCATGCACTCTTTCTAAAATAAATAAATGTGTGCTCTAAAATGAATCTTTTTTTAAAAAAGTTAACTAGATGGACTGTTATATTTTATACTGTTATATAAAAGTGATAAGTTCTTCAAAAATACTTCATTATAAACAGCAGTTTCTGTGTGTGCATGTGTGTGTGTGTGTGAGTGAGAGATAGAGAGTGAGAGAGAGAGAGAGAAAGAGAGAGAGAGAAAGAGAAGAGAAAGGGAAGGTTAGTTAACACTTGAAATATTCTGAACAGGAATCCTTGCTCCAGAGCGGGTTGCTTAAACTCTTTAGATTTCATTATTAAAATCTATATGGGAAGTTTGTTTACCAGCCAAAAAGAGATCAGAAATATCTTTTTGGAACCCAATAGAAAAATGGACAAAGAATATGAACAGACAATTCATAGAAGAGGAAACCCAAGAGACTAAAAGGCATATAAAGACACTCTCAAACCCATTAGCAATGATAAAAATGCAAATTAAACAAAATCAGACTCATAGACCCATCAGATTGGCAAAAATTAGAGAGCTGGCTCACACCAACAGTTGGTGGAGCCCAGAAACAGCATGCACCACTGGTGGGAACACAGGCAGGGACAGTGCTCTGGAGAGCAAGCCAGCACCATTGCCCATGCCCCAGGAATTCCCTGCCCATGACCCTCAGAGAGGCTCTCTCAGATCCACATGGGAAATGGGGGTGTTGGGTGCAACATCCTTTATGGCACCAGGGAGCTGAGGCTGTCTGAAGACACGAATGAGGAAGCGAGGCAGGATGTGAAGCAGGGTGGGAAATGGCACACTGGACTCAGGTGTCAAGCGGCAGATGGCATGTGTGCTCCCCAGACTCTGTTTCCCTCCTCTCTCAGCACAAAGGCACTCATTCCTCCAGCTCCTGGAGGTGCTGACCACTGATGCTCTTATCTGAGTCCCTCTTGGAAAACTGTTCTGAGCCAAAGCAGTCCCTCACCCCAGTCCACCAGCTCAGCACTTCCAAGGTAGCCCACATCCAATAACAGGTTGATGGCTCGAGGCCAGGCCCTTTGCCTTAAGTCAATACAACTCTGCTGGACTAGCCCAGCTCCAGAGCTCCCCACAAGACTGCCGAGATCTGCACCACAGATTAGGTCCTCCCTCTGCCCAGTCCCGCCCCTCTCTCTCCTCCCCTCCCTCCAAGGGGTTGACCCTGGAACACAGAACATTCCCAGTAAACTTTCTTCATGCTAATCTCTACCTCAGAGTCTGTGCCCTGGGAAACCCAACCTAAGACACATAGCAACATAAGGCAATCCTATAAAAATAGTGAAAAGGAAGAGAAAATATTGAGTAATAGAATGAGATCTCTAACCCATTAGAATAAATAGAACAGATGCACACAAAAGTATACATGCTTTCAAGAATACACACAGATAACACACATTTACACATTAGAAGGCTTGCCTGTGTGAGGAAGGAACAGGAGTGGGAGTGGGGCCTTGAACAGAGACCAATGAAGACAGCAGGACATGAGCTGTCAAGTTCACTAAGTCAATCTTTTTGTGCCTGCAGTTCACATTAATACTAAGAATAGTCAATGGAAAAAACAGTCTCTTCAGTAAATGGTGCTGGGAAAATTGGACAGCCACATGCAGAAGAATGAAACTCGACCATTCTCTTACACCATACACAAAGATAAACTCAAAATGGATGAAAGACCTCAATGTGAGACAGGAATCCATCAAAATCCTACAGGAGAACATAGGCATTAACCTCTTCGACATCGGCCACAGCAACTTCTTTCAAGACACATCTCCAAAGGCAAGGGAAACAAAAGCAAAAATGAACTTTTGGGACTTCATCAACATAAAAAGCTTCTGCACAGCAAAGGAAACAGTCAACAAAACTAAAAGGCAACCCACGGAATGGGAGAAGATATTTGCAAATCATATTACAGATAAAGCGCTGGTATCCAAGATCTATAAAGAACTTCTCAAACTCAACACCCAAAAAGCAAATAATCAAGTCAAAAAATGGGCAGAAGACATGAACAGATACTTCTCCAAAGAAGACATACAAATGGCCAACAGACACATGAAAAAATCTTCAACATCATTAGCCACCAGGGTAATACAAATCAAAACCACAATGAGATACCACCTTACACCAGTTAGAATGGCAAAAATTAACAAAACAGAAGCAACAAATGTTGGCAAGGATGGGGGGAAAAGGGAACCCTCTGACACTGTTGGTGGGAATGCAAGCTGGTACAGCCACTCTGGAAAACAGTATGGAGGTTCCTCAAAATGTTAAAAATAGAGCTACCCTATGACTCAGCAATTGCACTACTAGATATTTACCCCAAAGATACAGATGTAGTGAAAAGAAGGGGCACCTGCACCCCAATGTTCATAGCAGCAATGTTCACAATAGCCAAACTGTGGAAGGAGCCGAGATGCCCTTCAACAGATGAATGGATAAAGATGTGGTCCATATATACAATGGAATATTACTCAGCCATCAGAAAGGATGAATACCCACCATTTGCATCGACGTGGATGGAACTGGAGAGGATTATGCTAAGTGAAATAAGTCAAGCAGAGAAAGGTAATTATCATATGGTTTCACTCATATATGGAACATAAGGAATAGCATGGAGCACCATAGGGGAAGGGAAGGAAAACTGAAGGGAGAAATCAGAGGGGAAGACTATGGACTTCAGAAAACAAACTAAGGGTTTCAGAGGGGAGGGGGTGGGGGGATGGGGTTGCCAAGTGATGGGTATTAAGGAGGGGACTGTGTGTTATATGCAACTAATGAATCATTGAACACTACATCAAAAACTAATGATGTTCAGTGGCTTACTGAACATAATAAAAAAAATACTACTACTAGTAACAGTAAACTAATGTGACTTGATGAAATGAGGGGAGGTTCAGGATATGTGGCTGCCTACAGAGACGGTTTGGGTCTCCATGGCCCCTGTGTTAACAACAGGTAAGCAAGCAAGCACAGCAGCCTTCTTCCTTCAGAACAGCACTGAGGTCTAGAGCCTCGCTGGCTCTATGAGCCCCCAGTTTCCAGAGCACTCCATCCAGTCACTCAAATCTATGGCTGGCTGGTTCTGCCATGAGAGTATCTTGAGTACCTCTGGGTCTGCCCTGGGGTGAACCTGCCCTTCAAGGCACTCACAGCAGTTGCTAAGGATAGAGAGGGGGGACTTCCTTATGTACAAGCATAGCTTATGTGACCGTTATCTAACTTCTTATGCATTCACTAGAATGGAGTTTAGAAATTGTTTTTGTTGTGATATTTCTACAACAAAATGGTGGAGGAGTGAAATATAGCCCCACAAAACTGTAACTGCCAGACCAGTGTTTGCCAGAAGATCCTCGTAATTACTGAACAGCCTAATCAGCTGTGAGGCAAAGACCCACTACCTGTTTCCCAAACCCCTTCCTCTTCCTGGCAAGCAGTTGTCAGCACCCCCTCCTCTCCACAGGGCCACAGTTAGTGTGGTCCTGTGATGAAGTGCTGGCCAATGGCATGCACACAGAAGTGACGTCAGCCCCTCCAAGCATGGCCCTTATAAACCTGCTGTGAGCAGTCCTCTGGGCTCTTCCCCTTCTGCCATCAGACCACCAGACGCAAGTCATGCATCCTCGGAAGCCGAAGTGGACAGTGGCAGGACCAGGAGATGGGGCACTGAAGAGACAGCCGCCTGCTGCCCCAGAACACTTGTTTTGGATTTTAGCCGAGCAAATTCAAAGGAATTAAAACATAGAACAAAGCCAGCAAAGTTAACATTTCATTATCTATTAATCATTCCATACACGTGGGTTTGTGTGTTAAGGCTTCTAGCATTTCCTTAATTAGGTCTGTTTACATATTCCTTCTCACCCCACGAATTAACCAAAAGAGTCCTCATTTTATTTTAAAAATAACCAAAGGTCCTTTTACTTAAAAAGAGAAAAAGGATAAATACCCAGGTGTCAAATAGAGAAAGCTGTAAGAACGGAGCTGACAAGGGCTCTAAGATAGCTCTCTTTACGGGAGGGAAATCATAACAGTGGCCAATTATAAATAAAATGAAAAAGGTTACTCATGCACTGGTCAAATAAATATATACATGTGAAGCTTTAAATTATAGAAGTAATTTTGTTTTAATTCAGGTAAGTTCAACAGCCCTTGCTAACTGCCTGTTCTGTCTCCATTCCCACATTCTCACTTACTAACAGAGCAATTCAAAGTATCCAGTCTCCCAGCCCTGGCCACTAAGCATGACCACTTCACTCAATTCTGGCCAATAAGATGGAGAGAGAAGACCCTGAGGAAGATATTCTTGCCTGGATTATAAACAAGGTAGCCTTTGCCTTTTCTCTTCTTCCTGACTGCTGCCGGAATGTTGCTGAGAGGCTCCAAAGCACAGAAGTCACCTTGTAGCCATAGAATACCCAGGGCAAGGCAGAGGCCGGCACGCAGAGGGTGACAGAATGGAGCCATGGGAAGAAGCCTGGGCTCCTGGTGGCTTTGCTGAGCCATGGAAACAGCCTAGATCCCTACTGCCTCCCTTTCCCACCCCAAGTTTTTGTTATCTATTCAGCCAACTTGGTTGTGTTTCTTACTTGCAGACAAATGGATTCCCAATACCATATATTAGTCTTTCTGCTCATTTTCAAATACAAGGACTTCTTTTTTTAAAAAGCTGTGAACTTAGTGCTCTATAATTTACACAAATGTTCTATATAGTTTTTTGTAACTTACAGTTTTAAGATGATATTCAGAGATTAAAATTCTTAGAGAGTGAGAGATTGTCAAGTAGGAGCTTCTAAACATGCAATATAAAATATAGGTAATTGAAAGTCTAAAACCCCATTTGTAAAAATATATTTTAAAAACTTCTTTTAGAAGAGATTGCTGGGGAGATGGCAGAGTAGCATGATCCTAAGCTCACCTTGTCATGGATACAACTAGATACAACCAGATAACACTCATATCAGTGTAAGTAACCCAGAAAACCACCCAAAGACTGGCTGAACAAACTCCACACACTAAATGTAGAGAAGTTACTTTGAAGAGAGTAGGAAGGGTGGGGATGTGGTGGGGAGCTAAACAGACCTGAGGGACTGTCCCCAGAAAGGAGGAACCCATGGGCATGGAGAGGGGAGAGAAACAAGACTATCACACTGGGAAACCCGCATAGGGAAGACAAAACCCCATAACATTTGGCTATGAAAACCAGAGTGGCCAAATTTAATGAGCTCTTACAACCAGCTGGAATTTTAAAAGTCCACAAGCTTAGTTCTGGCAGAGTCAGGAGGGCAAGAGGAAATGAAGTCCCCCACCCTTATTTTTTTAATTTTATTTATTGAGAGAGAGAGAGAGAGAGAGAGAGGAGAATGGGGGGAGGGGCAAATGGAGAGGGAGAAGCAGACTCCCTGCTGAGCAGGGAGCCCAACAGCAGAGCTCAATCCCAGGACCCCGGGATCCATTTCCATGGTGCTATTTGTTGTTCTCTCTTTAAGGGTGGGGGACTCCAACTGGGTGCCTGGGTGGCTCAGTCAGAGTCCCCCACCCTTAAAGAGACAACACAACAAATAGCACCATGGAAATGGAGCTTCTAGAAGCAGCAGGTTGAAAAACACCTGGGGTGTACAGAAGGGAAAGTTGTTTACTAATCTCAGAGCACATCCTGGACAGACACAGATCACCAGCAAACTCCTCTGGGAACAAAGGAGCTAGTGGGTACAATTATCCTCCCCTGCCCCATAGTATAAACAGAGCTACCTGCAAGAATCACCACAGCACTAACACGCACTACCTAACTTCCCACTGCACCCCACCCCCACTTCGGAGGATCAACCCCCTCCAACCTGGCCTGCCTTAGCCCTGGTGCTTCACGTTCCCTCTCTCAGAAGACCAGTGCAAACCTTTCTAACACAATACCTCCCAGAACCATGCCCTCAATACACTCTTAACTGGAACCCATCCAAAGTGGTTCCACAAGGCTGGCAGTATGCAAGCAGCCCCAATAGGGGCCAGCACTACTCCAAAGTGACTCCTGCCCTGGGGAGAGAGAAAGATAACCACACACACCAGTCTGACTACAGCCCCAGCAGTAGACTGGGGGCAGAAAGCTGCTCTGACTACAGGCCCTGCCCACCAACCAAACCTTCTCAGGGGACAACACAAGAAAAGTCCCCTGCAGTTTGGTGCTACTGCATCTCTGGCAAATGCCTGGTCTGACTTAAGTCCAAGGAGGCCCCAGACTGGCCTACTAAACCACAGGGACCAAGATTACCCGCAACAGACAAAGAGAGCCACTGCAGATAACAGGACTGAAGGAAAAAAATGGCAGAGCCACAGTAACAGGGCACATGCAACAAATACAGGCGACACCCCTGAAGCGCTAGGTCTGGTAAACAAGGGACACTGCACTGCAGGGCACCACAGGGCACTACCCTGTAGAACCTCCTGTTCATAAGACCACTACTTTCAAGAGCAGGAGACAGATGACTTTGCTAACACACAGAAACAGACACAGAGATTTAGACAAAATGAGGAGACAGAGGATTATGTCCCAAATGAAAGAACAGGACAAAAAACACAGCAAGAGACCTAAGTGAAACAAAGATAAGTAATGTGCCTGATAAAGAAATTAAAGTAATGATCATAAAAATACTCATGGGACATGAGAAGAGAGTGGGGGACATCAGTGAGACCCTTAACAAAGAGATAAAAAAAGAACCAATCAGAGATGAAGAACACAATAAATGAAACTAAAAAATACACTGGATGGAAAAAATAGTAGACTAGAGGAAGCAGAAGAACAAATCAGCAACCTCTATGACCAATTAATAGAAAGTAATCAAGCTAAGCAGATGAGAGAAAAAAAATACGCAAAATGAAAACAGACTCTGGGAACTCTGTGACTACATCAAGCATAATAACATTTACATCATAGGGATCCCAAAAGAGGAGAGAGAGAAAAGGGAATAGAAAATGTACCTGGAAATCATAACTGAAATTTTCCCAAACCTGGGAAAGGAAACAGAAATCCAGATCCAGGAAGCAGAGAGACCCCAACAAAAATCAACCCAAGTAGGTACACTCTAAAACAAAGTAATTAAAATGGCAAAAAGTAGTAATAAAGAGAGAATTTTTAAAATTACCAAGAGAAAAGAAAACAGTTACATACAAGGGAAAACCCCTAAGGCTATCAGCTGATTTTTCACCAGAAACTTTGCAGGCCAGAAGAGAGTGGCATGATGTATTCAAAGAGCTGAAAGGAAAAAATCTGCAGCCAAGAGTACTCTATCCAGCAAAGCTATCATTAAGAATAGAAGGAGAGATAAAGCGTTTCCCAGACAAACAAAAGTTAAAGGAATTTGTGACAACTAAACCAGCCCTACAAGAAATATTAAAGGGGATTCACTGAGTGGAATGGAAAGCCCATAACTAGAAGAAATGTAGGAAGCACAAAAGCAGAAAAAATATGTATATCTATAAAAAAATTAGTCAAGGGACTCACAAAATAAAAGGATGTAAAGTAGGACACCATGTACCTAAAAAGGTGGGAGGAAGAGGAGTAAAGAATGGGCTCAAACTTAAGTGACCAACAATATAGACTGCTATAGGCAGAAGATGGTATTTACAAACCTAATGATAACCACAAATCAAGAACCAGAATTGATATGCAAAACATAAAGAGAAAGGAATCCAAGTAGATCACTACAGAAAGCCAACAAACCATGTGAGAAGAGAGCAAGAGAAGAAAGGAAAAAAGAACTACAAAAACAACCATAAAGCAAGTAACAAAATGGCAATAAGTACACACCCATCAATAATTATTTTAAATGTTAATGGACTAAATGCTCCAGTGAAAAGACACAGGGTGACAGAATGGATTAAAAAAAAAAAAAAAAAAAAAAAAACCCAAGACCCCATCTATATCTGTCTACAAAAGACCTAAAACACAGATTGCAAGTCAAGGATGAAAAAGCACTAATCATGCAGGGGCGCCTGGGTGGCTCAGTTGGTTAAGCGACTGCCTTCGGCTCAGGTCATGATCCTGGAGTCCCGGGATCGAGTCCCACATCAGGCTCCCTGCTCAGCAGGGAGTCTGCTTCTCCCTCTGCCCTCTTCCCTCTCGTGCTCTCTGTCTCTCATTCTCTCTCTCTCAAATAAATAAATAAAATCTTTAAAAAAAAAAAAAAAAAAAGGAAAAGCACTAATCATGCAAATGGAAGTGAGAAACAAGCCGGGTAGCAATACTTACATCTGACAAAATAGGCTTTAAAACAAGGACTGTAAATAATAATAATAATAATGTAAAACAAAGTGTAACATGAGACAAAAGGCATTCAAGAATCATAAAGGGAATAATCCAACAAGATATAACAATTGTAAATATTTATCACCCAACATGGGAGCACCCAAATACACAAAGCAGCTAGCAACAAACATAAAGGAAGTACTCGATAGTAGTACAATAATAGTAGGGGACTACAGCACCTTATATTGATGGATACATTATCCAAACAGAAAAACATTAAGGAAACAGTGACTTTGAATGACACATTGGGCCAGATGGATTTAACAGATACATTCAGAACATTCCATCCTAAAACAGCAGCATATACATTCTTTCAAGTGCATATGGCACATTCTCCAGAATAGATCACCTATTAGGCCACAAAACAAGCCTCAACAAATTCAAAAAGATCGAAGTCATACCATGCATCTTTTCTGACCGCAATGTTATGAAACTAGTAATCAACCACAAAAAAAAAATCTGGAAAGACCACAAATACATGGAGGTTAAGTAATGTGCTACTAAACAATCAATGGGTCAACCAAGAAATCAAAGAGGAAATCAAAAAAATACATGGAGACAAATAAAAACACAACAGTCCAAAATCTTTGGGATGCAGCAAAAGCTGTTCTAAGAGGGAAGTTTATAGCAACACAAGCATACCTCCAGAAGCAAGAAAAAGCTCAAATAAACAACCTAACCTTACACCTAACAGAGCTAGAAAAAGAACAAACAAAACTCAAAACCAGAATGAAAGAAATAATAAAGATTAAAGCAGAAATAAATGAAATAGAAACTAAAAAACCAGAACAGATCAATGAAACCAGGAGCTGGTTTTTTTAAAAGATCATCAATACTGAAAATTTTTAGCCAGATTCATCAAAAAGAAAAAGGAAAGAAAGAGAGAGGACTCAAATAAAATCAAAAATGAAAGAGGAGAAATAACAAAAACACAAAGGACTGTAAGAAAATATTATGAAAAATTATATGCCAACAAATTGGACAACCTAGAAGAAATGGCTAAATTCCTAGAAATACATAACCTCCCAAAACTAAATCAGGAAGAAATAGAAATTTTGAACATGCTAATTAACAGCAATGAAACTGAATCAGTAATCAAAAAATTACCAACAAACAAAAGTCCAGGACCACACAACTTCACAGGTAAATTCTACCAAACATTTAAAAAGAGAATTAAAATACTTAGTGTTCTCAAACTAGTCCAAAAAATAGAAGGGGAAGGAAAAATTCCAAATTCATTCTATAAGGACATTACCCTGAAACTAAAACCAGATCGAGATGCCACAAAAAAGAGACTATAGGTCAATATCCCTGAGCATAGATACAAAAATCCTCTACAATATATTAGCAAACCAAACCCACCAATACATTAAAAAAATTATTCCCCACAATCAGGTGGTATTTTTTCCTAGGATACAAGGGTAGTTCAATATTCACAAATCAATCAACATGAGATGATACATCACATCAACAAGAGAAAGGATAAAAACTATACGATCATTTGTGTAAGACTGTTGAATCACAGACCTGTACCTCTGAAACAAATAATACATTATATGTTAAAAAAAAAAAAGAAGAGAGTAGGAAGGGTAAAATGAAGGGGGGGAATCAGAGGGGGAGATGAACCATGAGAGACTATGGACTCCGAGAAACAAACTGAGGGTTCTAGAGGGGAGGGGGGTGGGGGGATGGGTTAGCCTGGTGATGGGTATTAAGGAGGGCACGTATTGAATGGAGCACTGGGTGTTATATGCAAACAATGAATCATGGAACACTACATCAAGAACTAATGATGTAATGTATGGTGATTAACATAATAAAATTTTAAAAAATGTAATTTGTCTAAAAGTAAAAAAAAAAACTATATGATCATTTCAATAGATGCAGAAAAAGCTTCTGACAAAGTACAACATCCATTCATGATGAAAACCCTCAAGAAAGTAGGTTTAGAGGGGACTTATCTCCACATAATAAAGCCCATAGCTAACATCATACTCAATGTGGAAAAACTGAAGAGTTCTTCCCCCAAGATCAGGAACAAGACAAGGAGGTCCACTCTCACCACTTTTATTCAACATAGCACTGAAACTCCTACCCACACCAATCATATGGGAAAAAGGAATAAAAGGCATCTAAATTGGTAAGAAGTAAAACTTTCACTATTTGCAGATGACCTGATACTATATCTAGAAAACCCTACAGAGTCCACCAAAAAACAAAACAAAACAAAACAAAACAAAAACCCTACTAGGACCAATAAATGAATTCACTAAAGTCACAGGATACAAAATGAACATACAGAAGTCCATTGTATTTCTATACACTAATAACGAAGCAGAAGAAATTAAGAAAACAATCCCAATTACAATTGCACCAAAAATAATGATACCTAGGAATAAACTTAACCAAGGAGAGGAAAGACCTGTACTCCGAAAACTGTAAAACTTTGATGAAAGAAATGAAAATGACACAAAGGAAAAGACGTTCCACGCTCATGGAATGGAAGAACAAATATTGTTAAAATGAACATACCACCCAAAGCAATCTGCAAATTTAATGCAATCCTCATCAAAATACCAATAGCATTTTTCACAGAACTAGAACAAACAATCCTAAAATTTATATGGAACCCACTAAAGACCCCAAATAGTCATATCAATAGAAAAACAAAGCTAGAGGTATCACAATTCCAGATTTTGAGATATACTACAGAGCTGTAGTAATCAAAACAGTATGATGCTGGCACAAAAATAGATACACAGATCAGTGGAACAGAATAGAGAGCCCAGAAATAAACCCACAATTACATGGTCAATTAATTATCAACAAAGGAGGCAAGAATATGCAATGGGAAAAAGCCTCTTCAACAAATGGTCTTCAAGAAAACTGGACAACTACATGCAAAACATTGAAACTGGACTGCTCTCTTACACCATACACAAAAGGAAACTCAACATGGATTAAAGACCTAAATATGAGACCTGAAACTATAAACATCACAGAAGAGAGCACAGGCAGTAATGTCTCTGACATTGGTCCTAACATCTTTCTAGATAGGTCTCCTGAGGCAAGGGAAGCAAAAGCAAAAATGAACTATTGAGACTATATCAAAATAAAAAGATTGTGCACAGCAAAGGAAACAGCCAACAAAACTAAAAGACAACATACTGAATGGGAGAAGATATTTGCAAATGACATACTCGATAAAGGGTTAATACCCAAAATATATAAAGAAGTCATATAACTCAACACGCAAAAACCAAATAATCCAATTTAAAAATAGGCAGAAGACATGAACAGACATTTCCCCAAAGAAAACATAGAGATGGCAAACAGACACATGAAAAGATGCCCAACATCATTCATCATCAGGGAAATGCAAATCAAAACCATAATGAGATATCACCTCACACCTGTCAGAATGGCTCAAATCAAAAATGCAGGAAACAAGTGTTGGAGAGGATGTGGTGAAAAATGAACACTTGTGCACTGTTGGTAGAAATGCAAACTGGTGCAGCCACTGTGGAAAACAGTATGGAGGTTCCTCAAAAAATTAAAAGTAGAATTACCATATGACCCAGTAATTGCACTACTGGCTATTTACCCAAAGAATACATAAAACACTAACTCAAAAGGATATATGCAACCCTATGTTTATTGCAGCATTATTTACAATAGCCGAATTAGGGAAGCAGCCCAGTGTGCACTGATAGAAGAATGGATAAAGAAGATGTGGTAAGTGTATATATATGGAATATTATTCAGTCATAACAAAGAATGAAATCTTGCCATTTTCAACAACATAAATGGAAGTAGAGGGTATAATGCTAAGCAAAGTCAAGTCAGTCAGAGAAAGACAAATACCATATGATTTCATTCATATGTGGAATTTAAGAAACAAAACAAACAAACAAAGAAAAAAAAAAAAGACAAATCAAGAAATAAACTCTTAACTATAGAGAACAAATTGATGGTTACCAGAGGGGAGGTGGGTGGAGGGCTAAAGTAGGTGAAGGGGATTAAAGAGTACACTTAACGTGATGAACGCTACATAATGTATAGAATTGTTGAATTACAACACTGTACACTTGAAACTAATATAACACTATGTTAACCATACTGGAATTAAAATAAAATAATAAAATAAAATGTTAAAAAAACTTTTAAAAAGTTTTCTTAAAAATAAATATATTCTGACCAGGAAAAAAAAAACAAACTCCATGCAAGTATTTGTCAAGAGCCACAAGTTCCTGACACACGGCTCCTATACCCTTGTAGTTTCCAAAGTGATAAGAACACTGAGAGCATATTTTGTTCTAATATTTGGTCTTGGACCCTATTCCTGACACAGGGCTCCTAAATCCCTCAGAACTTCCTGGGTGATAGGAGAATCTTCTCTTCTACTGAGGTTACTTGGTGGGCTCCTGGAACTGGTCACCAGAAAGACCAAGCTATGATTAGAAGCTTAGAACTTTTAGTCCCACTCCCCATCCTCTAGGAAGGGGAGAGGGGCTGGAGGTTGAGTTAATGGGCAATCAATCCTATGTGATCCTCCATAAAAATCCCTATAATACTGCGTTCAGAGAGCATCTGGGTTGGTGAACACACCTGCAGGCCAGGAGGATGGCACACTCCAGTCACACAGGGGTAGGAGCTCCTGTGCTCAGGACCCTTCCAGACCTCATCCTATGTATCTCTTCATCTGGCTTTTCATTTGTATACTTTATTGCATTCTTTGTAATAAACCTGTAAACATAACAGTTTCCCAGAGTCTGTGAGCCATTCCAGCAAATGATCAAGCCCAAGGAGGGGGCTGAGGGGACCTTGATTTATAACCAATCAGTCAGAAGCCCAGGTGAGAAGCTGGGACTTGTGATTGGCATCTGAAGTTGGGCAGTCTTGCGGGACTGAGCCCTCAGCATGTGGGATCTGACCGACTCCAAGTGGATGGTGTCTGAATTGAAGTGAATTACAGGACACCCAGCTGGTGTCACAGACAATTGCTTGCTGTGTGGAAAACCCACACATGTGGGTATCAGAAGTCTCATGTGTGTGTAAAGAAGAAATAAAGGAGTGCTTCTCTTTACATGCAGCTAAAAATCCTTTTTTTAAGTAGACTCCATGCCCAGCATGGAGCCCAACAAGGGGCTTGCTCTCACAACCCTGAGATCAAGACCTGAGTTGAGATAAGAGTCAGATGCTTAACCAACTAAGCCACCCAGATGCCCCTAAAAATCCTTTAAAAAAAAAAAAAAATGAAGAAAACGTGTCACTTTCAATCTTGGCCTATGAAATGGTGGATTCTGAGCCAAGAAAGGGAAATGAAACTATCCCCTGACTTTTCTTTTAAACAACAACAAAAAAACTTACATATGAGCTTTATTTTCTCTAAAGGATTAGGAATTCCAGACATAGGTACATTGTATTGAATGCTTTTCCTTCCAAATAAAAATGATTGTATAATAAAACTGGGAAATTTAACATTTGACAGTCTAGTAATTTCCTTATAAATTGGAATGAGAAAAAAATCTGTTGAATTAAGTTTTTGTTGAAACTCAATTTCTTATAAGTGACTATGTGTTTTACCTTCTTAGTATTTGTTGCACTTACTACAGAAAGCAAAGATAGAAACATATCATGACATACTTAAATTATGCTAAGATTGGGTTTTACAGCAAAAGCAAAATAGCTAAAACTTTTTATGACTGTAATTTTCTGAATTTCCTACACTTATTTTCATATAAAAATGACAATAAAAAATACTCTAGTTACTCTTGAATTAATATCAGAAAATATATAAGTGGAATGCCAATGTGGTATTACAATTAATTTTAAAAATATTATGTCAAAATCTAAATTACTAGGGTTTTAAAAAATAAATTGCTTCCAACGAAACCAGACATTGTAAAATTGTATAGATGCATTTCCATTTGTATTTATTTAGATGATTTCCAGTAAAAGCATTTTACAGATACTTGTTCATATTAATTGTAAGATATTTTTTGACCTAAACTGTTTGGGGGTAATTTGGATTTATACAATATTGGGTGTTGCAGAGACATACACCGCCTATCATATATGGATGTACTCCTCTACATCCCTACCCCTAGACAGTTAGATGGGGCTGTGTGACTTGTCCTGGCCGAAGGGCTAGACATCAAAGTTGTCCATATCCCTTCCAGAACAAAGCATTGTCGAGCTGCAGGGCATGACACAGCAGCTCTCTTTTTTTCTGTTCAGGGGACTAAGGAAGCCGAGTGTTCCAGATGGTGGAGCTTCAAGATGATCCACCTTCTGTCAGCCTGGGCCCCTGAATAGCCTTATGGAGCAGAACTCCAAGTGACCCACGGTAGAGAGGAATTATGATTGGGAAATAAACTTCTGCTGTGTTAAATTACATAGCATTATTCTGGCTAACTGAGATAACGAGTATCTATATTCATCTACATAGAATGCAAAACACAAAACTATTATCATAGGAGTTAAATAATGTCATTAGTAAATTCAAATGTATATGCAAAAGCTGGGTTCACACTTTAGGCCACAGAGATAGTGCCAGGATAATTTTAGGCAAAAACCTCCATATCTGGTATTTGTCCACATTCTCTACTAATTTCATGGAATGTCTGCCTCAGATACTGAGAATGTTATGGTTTTATATCCCCTCCAGTCCTGCCGAGAAAAAATAACAAGAGAATGGTAGTTTTCCCCTCCAATCACCAGATGACGCCAACATGGAAAATCACCTGAAACTGTAAAAAGGAAAACATGCTTGCCTTTATTTGGGCTTCCCCAACCATCCAGTATTCCTTGAAAGCTCTGCCTAATTCTATCTTTTTCTAGGTCATGCTCAAATTCAGGAAAATTCCCTGGAGTCTGATCTTTCTCCTACACTTTACCATTTCTTCCCAGTGTTCTATACATACTTCCTTTTTTTTTTGTCTTCAGTATTAGTGTTTCAGGGTTTGGTGCTATGCCCTTGATTCTTTCACATCACGCTGTCTCCTTCGAGTAGCTCATGCCTGCTTTTGGCTTCACTGACCTGCAAAAGTCACCACTTAGAGCAGATTCCTCACCAGCAGTGTGGGTGTATCTGAGGCCCCTTCATGGGGCATCGTCACTGTAAGAACCTCAAGCAGCCCCTCATCTTCCTCCAACCAATCTGCTTCTCTTCCTCTGTCCCCTCACTTGACATACCCATCAACCCAGATACCTGGGTTGTTATTCTTGGAAATCCCCACTTATCCGAAGTTTTCATTTTTCCCCTCATACCTTATTTTTTTCTAATACACAGACCTACTCTTCTCACACATAGCCACTCTCCCCCACGCTATGCACCAGCACAGTCTCTTCCGACTCCTTTCCAATTCAACCCAGCTTCAAGTGAGCCTTCTAAATACAAATCACACCTGCATCTTCCAGTGCCTCCCAGGGCCCATCCTCCCCTTACCATGGTCTCTAGGTACTTTGCCATCCCACCTCTGCTGTTCTATTAAGCCACTTTTCTCTCCTCTCCTGGTACTCTGAATTCCAGCCATACCAAAGGGTTTATGCATCCCTGGACTCTGCATACACCCACACCTCTGGGCCCTTGCTCTCACTGTGCCCTCTACCTGAAATGCCTCTCTCATCTGTTCATCTGGCTAAGCAGTGGCCATCATTTGGGTTTCAGCTTGGACACCACCTCCTCAAGGATGCCTTCCCTACCCTCCCAGCTGACCTGGGTCCCTCCTCTCTGCTTCTCCACTGACCTTGCTTCCCTCTGACACGGACCCATCATATCACCCTGCATGGCCTGTCTCCTAGCCTATCTCCCCTGCTCCCTCCCTCCTGGATGAGCTCCTGTGGGCCCACAGAGGTGGATTCCCCCACAAAGCTGAGGCCCCTTTCCTCAATGCTCCTCACTTGCCCAGTCCCCTCCCAAGGCCCTGACAGCGGCCCCAGCAATGTGTTCTTATGGTCATATGATTTGTCAAAAATAAGACATTTAAACATAATTGGTTAATAATGCCATCTTTCTCCAGCTGACTTCCCCTCTGTGTCATTTCCCTTCCTGGAGTTGGCATTGGAACAGCTGTGGGATCGTTTAGTGGGTATTTCACAAAGGGCTGTGCAGTCATTCTCAGGAAATACTCTTACCACCCACTGGCCGACTCCTCCAGCATCTTGTACAAAGGTGCAAGTCCAGAGATTATATGATGGCATAAACATGTTCCACTGCACCTGGGGGTGGAAGAGAAATCAAGTTCAAAATGCATGGAGTCAGAGCTCCATCATACAACCACAGGAAGATTAGTTACCAGCAAAGGCTTCAGTGCCTATCCACACTATCTTAGATAGTGCCATCCTAGATAAAAAGGTCTCTCTTCTCAGGAATACATTTAATAATGTTGTACACACAACTATACATTTGGCACACATTTTAAAATTTTTTATGGAAATGCAACAAAATAAATTTTATCTTAATTCTTGCGCTGTAAGGCACAAACCTACAGCAATACTACAAACAGAAAACATGTCTATGTAGGAAATAGCACGTTTTAAACGTCCCCATGTATCACGGAGTATCTAACACAATTTCTCCTCCAAAAAATCTGCAAGTTTCAGATAAAACTGCATACAAATTACCACTGATGAATGTGAACTAACTTGAATTTAAAGAAAATCTTTAAAGAAAAAAAAAATTACCACTGATGCAAGAGAAGGACCTGAAGAAACTTGCCTGGAAAAACTCCAACACAGTCAAAATATATTGTCTAAAAGTAAGTTGATTTCACAATTATGCAGTTAAATACAAAGTACTAGTATTTAAAAACGTATTTGGATTTCTTTGTGTGTTCCTTAATTACAGGTATTTTTTTTCCAGAGTTAATGATCATTCCAAAACTCAAATACAACAGAAAGGAAGTATCCTAATGGAAGCCAAAAATACCAACTAAAAGACAGACTAGGAGAGATGTCAGTATGTCCAAACCTCTCACATCACTTTAGACTAAAATGCTGAGGTCCAGATGAAGACAAGGAAGGAATCATGGTATCCAAAAAGTGTAGATCATGAAATAACAGAAGAGATAGAAGATGATGAGGATCAGAATACTACCAAACAAGAAACAAACAAGCAGAAGGAAATACGATCCATATCCTGAAAATAGAAGTTTTTTCCAAATTTACAACAATCCTCACATTTCCATGACATACTATAAGGATTCGTGAGGATGAAAGAGGTTTTCCTAAACTACCAATAATATACAGTAATGTCTGATAAACTATGCAAGAAGAGAGACTGAATCACCTTTCTGTCCTCACAGTAAATGACATTACAAAATTGTCCCTACATGAATTGACAATTAAAGAATATGCTACCAAAATAGGTTAGTAAAAATTATTACAGAGTGGCATCTAGCTGTTAATTCAAGGACAATATTATTTGTCTAGTTTTGTCAGCTTCTAAAAATCTGAAATTTGATGTCATTTCTTTCTTCCTCTAAATAAACATCTACTTTTTACCTACTTTTTTTTTAAAGATTTATCTATTTTAAAGAGAGAGAGAGAGCACAAGTAGGAGGGGCAGAGGGAGAGGCAGAGAGAATACCAAGCAGACTCCCCGCTGAGCACAGAGCCCAACACAGGGCTCGGTCTCATGAGCCGAGGCGAAGAGTCGGATGCTTAACCGACTGCACTACCTAGGCACTCTAACTCTTTACCTACTTTTGTGATCATCAGCCTGTATTATTTTCCGGAAAGGGCACACAAAAGCTGGGCCCACTCCCGGGTGCATGGGGACTCTGTTTCCATGTTTCTCTCCACTGCCTTACCCTGTGCCTTGCTCAGGAAACAAGCAGCTTGTGAGTCAGCTGTGCTATTACTGCCCTACCCTGAGTCTCCCTAGGTCACTCCACAGTGTAGTGCTCTGCCAGTGTCCAGGCCTTCCTCGCCCCAAGGGCTGTGATCCCTGCAGCTGGGGGGAGTGCCAGGCCAGAGGGCATACACAGCTGCACACCACAGAAGAGCAAATGTCCTGGGAACTCTGGTTTTGATGTCCACAGCCCAGCAAAGAGCCCCACCTCCGTCACTGAATCACTAGAGTTAAGCCAGCATCACAGAAACGAAGAATGACCTGATAGAATCACTGGACACCCTGGATAGTCTACGGACTCATCTGCTTGTTCATGAAGCAGAGCTCCTCACTGTTTGCTACAGCAGTAAGAATTCTCTCCCTCTCTCCCACCACTGCTTCCTTGGAAAGGGATGCTCAGTGAGGATGCGCAGGTCTCCATCTGGCCAGGTCTTCACTGCCGCTCTTCCTGCGGGCTGCCTGAGTCCCAGACAAAAGCTGTTATTAATCCTCCTGCTTCAGGGCTTTAGTAGACTGTGAAAAGCATTTTCTCCTGGGCGTGCTTAAAAAGACCCAGGGTGTTGCTGTAATGACTTGCCTCAAACAGTATCCTCCAAAGGGAAGCTGCCAACTTGGTCATTTCTTAGAAGGTCCACATTCTGCTGAGGTCTCCCACTTACCCGAGTGCTGAGCAGAAGCTGTGCACAGAGCCAGGCCTCCACCACGTGGACCGGCCCCACGGGCCAGCACAGAAAAGGACTTTCGCACCGAGTACACAACTGACAGAAGGAGCTACAGCCTATGCATCGACATCTTCTTTCCTGCTCTGCTAGAAATAACCAGAGGGCACAAGCACATCCTAAGTGCCTTTTTTTTTTTTTTTTAAGATTTTATATTTATTTGAGACAAAGAGAGACAGAGCACAAGCAGAAGGAGCGGCAGGCAGAGGGAGAAGCAGGCTCCTCGCTGAGCAAGGAGCCCAACGCGGTACTCAATCCCAGTACCCTGCGACCACGACCCGAGCCAAAGGCAGACGCCCAACCAACCGAGCCACCCAGGTGTCCCCTAACTGCCTTATTTTTATAGTTAATCTTCCCAACAGCCTATGAGGTATACTTTTATTAACCCCATTTTGCAGATGTGGAAATTGAAGTCCAGACGGACTAAGTGATCTGCCCAAGGACAAGCAGCTGGGGATGGTATCAAACCAGACAATTAGACCCTGTGTTTAACTGTTTTAACTGTAAAATAACCGTGTTCACCCCAACCCCATAACCACACACCTAGTTGGTGCCAGACCCTGGGCGAAGCAATGGCAAGTCACAGATGAGAAAGACATTTTCTTCTCCCAATACCTGTAAGGAACCCATGGGATGGTGGGTGGGGGCGGAGAGAGACATTTGAGGAGGGGATTTATAACACAGCGAAAATGCAAACACAATGTGTGCTAATGGAAGGAAGCCTGGACAAGTAAGGAAAGGTTTGCTAATTCAGGTCTAAAAGAGAGCTGTTTTGTTTCCCACAGTAATTTTCTACAGAAGTCCTTCCACATTACATCTACAATAGAGCTGGTTTTATAGGAGGATGGGAAGACACTGAGGTGCAGAACCAGTACCAAATCTTCATTTCTGTGTCTTAGGATTCTTGATAGCAACTCCCATTTCTTATAGTATACCCATTCAAATACCACCATTTCCCAGGCTAAAAAACACGCCGAGGCTCAGAGAGCTCAGGGGACCAGAGCCAGGTCACAAAGCACAACCCAAATCTGAATGCACGTCTGCTGTTACACCACCAAGGGACCGCCACAAGACCTGGGACCGGACAGACTCCAGGCTGAGCTGGAGATTTTGAGCCCCGCTCCTCCTCCACAGCTGCTTTACCCCACCAGGCCCAAGATTCATTGCCACCGGCGTTCAGGGCCTGAGCTCAGCTCTCTGGGGACCACACTGGAGGAGCGCGGTGACTCAGGGCCTCCACTCTAAATTCCTATTAAGCACTCTAGATTTAATAGCTGCTATTAATATAAATTATGCTTCATTAAGCGTGAAGCTAAGGAGAACTCAGCTCAGAGGCTCCAGTTCAATACAAGGCTGAAGGACAAACAGAACAGCTATTTTTAATCCCAGCAATGTCAGTGGAGAGAAAGCAGCCTGACATTGCATGTGCCCGTCGCTGCTGCTGCTGCAAATCGAGTTTTTCACATTTTCACATAAATAGCTCTTGTTTTCAGCTCAAGGTGTATAACAGAGGTGAACCTTTCTAATTCTTGAGGGATGGTGATACCCATAACATTTTTCCCTTCAGGAAACATTTTTCTAGGAAGCCTGAGAAGGAGCCGGAAGGGAGGAGCAGGCCCTCGAGCAGACCCTGCCCCACATCTCCGAGCAGCCTCCACTTGTCACAGGCTGGGGCACTCGCGAGGCCTGTCCTGCGGCCCGTGCCATCACCTCGCTGGCTGTGCAGGCTGTGGTGGCTCCTGAGGCAACTTAAGAGCAGGTGAAAATCACACCTGTGGTATCCTTCTAGATCAGAGGTCAACAACGTTTTCTGTGAAAGGCCAGAGACAAACTATTTTAGATTTCATGGGCCCTGTGCTCTCTGTTCCACCCATTCGACCCTGCTGTTGTAGCACAAAAGCAGCCACAGACCACTCATAACGGAAGGCCCATGACTGGACTCCAAGAAAACTTTATTTACAAAAAATGGGGGGTGGGCCGTATTTGGCTCCCAGGCTGTAGAGTCTCCTACCTCTGTCTGATTCAAATTTCCTGTTCCGTCCTAGATGTTTTCTTCTTTAAAGTTGTTTTTTTTTTTTTGATAGAGAGAGACACAGCGAGAGAGGGAACACAAGCAGGGGGAGTGGGAGAGGGAGAAGCAGGCTTCCCGCTGAGCAGGGAGCCCGATGTGGGGCTCGATCCCAGGACCCTGGGATCATGACCTGAGCCGAAGGCAGACGCTTAACGACTGAGCCACCCAGGCGCCCCCCTAGATGTTTTCATAATGGGTATAAGCTTAGTCTTTTATAAACATAGTTATATCACCTATATCTGCAAAGTTACATACAACTGGCATTCATTAAAAAAAAAAATCTCTACATGATGCCAGTGCAAGATTACGGCATTACCATGTGTGGATTGGTTGAATTTACTTATCATCTCCACTATGCTCAACGAAGTCTGTGATACACATTCACGGAGGTGCAGTTTGCAATTTGCTTTTGCTGAGAAGTCAGTTCATATGCGTTTATATTTTGTATAGCACATGATCTTTTTTATTTGTTCTAAGAATCTGTAATGGGTTCTGCTAATGAAATTCTCCAGCTCATTCACTGTGGCAGGTGTATTAGTCACGGGTCTCCAGAGAAACAGAGCCAATATATGTAATAAGGTATTGGCCCACGCAATTACAGAGGCTGAGAAGTTCCATGATCTGCCGCCTGCAAGCTAGAGAAGCCAGGAAGGCCAGTAGTGTGGTTCAAAGGCCTGTGAGCCAGAGAGCTGATGGTGTAGATTCCAGTTGAATCTGAAGGCAAAGGGCAGAAGACTGACGTTCAGCTCAGCACTCAGGCAGAGAAAGAATTCTCCCTCCCTCTGCATTTTTGTTGGATTCAGGCCCTCAATGGATTAGAGGATACCCACCTGCACTGAGGAGGGCCATCAGCTGTACTCAGTCTACTAATTCAAATGCTAATCTCTTCAGGAAACACCCTCACAGACCCCCCCCCCCCCACGAAATAATGTTTAACCAGCTATCTGGGCATCCCATGGACCAGTTAGTTGACACATAAACTTAACTGTTATAGTAGGTTAGACACTTGTTCAGGTAATATTTATTCCCACCTCCTTTCGAGAAGTTCGTTGCCCTTGAGTTTGATGTGATTTACCTTGGCCAATAGGAAGTCAGAGTACATTAAAGGAAAAGAGGCTTAAAATTACAGAGTTGGGCCTGCCTTTCGCTCCAAGTACATGCCAGTAAGGTGGTAGAGCTGCTTCCAAGAGTATGTGAGGAACAGGTTGCACAGTCTTCAATAAAAGGGATTTAAAAAAAAAAAAAAATGCTTGAATAAGATTTTCAGGGAAAAAAGTAACGAAACAAAAAAATATATTTAAAAATAATTGCTATGCCATATGTGAAACTAGTTACTGTCCTACAGAGCAATAAAACCATAATTTGTTTTTTTTCTCTATCAAGCAGAACTCAAGTCAGCATGCAACTTTACAATGTCTGAGCTCTAATAAATGGTAAAACACAAGGTCAAACACAGTAGCATCTCATAAACAAATTATCCTTGGGTGAGCCTTTTTTTTTTTTTTTTTTAAGACTTATTTGAGAAAGAGCACAAGCAGGGAGGGCAGAGAGAGAATCCCAAGCAGGCACCCCACTGAGCACGGAGCCCAAGATCATGACCTGAGCTGAAATCAAGAGTCAGATGCTTAACCGACTGAGCCACCCAGGTGCCCCTTGGTTGAGCCTGTTAGCCATTTAAAATTCCTGTATTTTTGCCTTATTTTCAAGCTTCAAGTAAATTTTCTTTACCGTTGTTTGAGAGATACACCATAATCCTAGAGAATAACCTTGGGTTATGAAGGAAAAACCATATGCTGAACAAGCACGCTCCGGAACTCCTTAGGTGGAGCAGACCTGGCAATGCTCCCACTGATTCATTCACCCCATGTAGATATACTACACATTCTGTGCACCCTATTGCCTCGGCTGTTCCACCTGGAGCAGGGAATGAATGGGCAGAAACCCTAAGGAGGAGGAAGACCCAACTCATTCTCCCATAGGCACAGCTTTTGAGGATTGCCTTGAACTCACAACTGTGGCAGCCTGCGGCTCCACTGTGTTCCGTGACCTTGGGGCCACTGAGGAGGAGCTGGTACAAAGGTGTTAGGATGAGTGGTCAAGGGGTTTTACTGGCTTTCCTATGTTTGGCAGATGTCACCAAAGTGAATAACGTAATACCCCAAAACCCTCACAAAGATGCAAATAATCACAAATATTTTACTGTTGCTAATAGCACAGTATCTTCTTTAGTTCTGTCCTTTCCTAGTGACAGAACATCTTTTGGAGGGAATTACTGGGGCTCAGGTAAACTATGAGCCTCACTCAGGCTGTCAGACCCAGGTAAAGTTAAGTGCACTTAGATTTATCTTGGTAAGTGAATAAGCATCACTCGGATCTCACACACCCAGAACAGACAGAAGGGATGCCAGACGGACTGCAGGAAGGTTCCCTGAATCTCTCAGGGCTCTCCCAGAAGTCTTAAGTTTCTTCTCAATAGGCTGAAGACCAAACTTTTGCTTCAAAGGGCCAGACAGCCAATACTTGGGGCTTTGCGGGCCATACCATCTCTGGTGCAAATACCCGACTTAGGAGTGAAAATAGCGATAGAAAATGTAAGCCGACAAATAACTGCGACTGAGGGCCAATAATTTACAACAGGTGGCAGGCTAAGTTGGGGCCATGTTTCGCCACTGCTCTAGACTATAGCAGACCCCCTAAAGCAACGCGACGACGACCCCTCCCACGATTGCACAGCCCTGATAGGCTCACTTCCTACACCTCCGTACCTAGGTCCTTAAAGCGAGGTAAACTGTCGGTCTGCTTTTCCCCACCCTCTGTGGGAGCTCAATCATTTACGTGCAATTAGCGCAGCAGCTGAGGGGCTGCACACAACGCTAGCTCCTTAAAAGTGGCCAAGGGAAACGAGAAGACTCAGCCCGAGCGGCTGTGAGCTACAGCCCAACTCACCAAGGGCGACTAGATCAGGCTTTGGCTCCCAAGGCCCAGCACAGCGTCGGGCGCGCAGGTGGGGTGCAGGTCTTCGGGCCAGGGACGACACGGACGGGGACGTGGAGCTGGACGTGCTCAGAGGCCCAGACGAGGCCTAAGCAGCAACCCGAAGCTCACGGCCCGAGGGGGCGCCTGCGCACTGTGAGGACCGGGTAGTGACACCCCCGCGGCAGCCCGCAGTCTCCGCCAAAGCCCCTCCCCCTTAAACAGCCGCAGACCGGAAGCGGGAAGCAATTGGCAATGGGGCGCGTCACGCGGCCCTATCACGAGCTACCGTCCAATACCTTCGGGAGAACTTCCTTGGTAAACTGTGTAGAGCTTTTTGTTTTTGGCAGGGAAAAAGTGGAAAGAAAAAAACTCTGAAAACAAGGTCTTTGAAATGCGAATTCCAATTCCCTTGGAAAAACTGTTAGTACGTAAGTTGTACAGAACTTTCTTTTCCTTTGAAAGAAACAAGGGGAAATGAGTTCTGAAAGCAAAGCCTTTGAAAGAATCTTAGAAACAGCTCCACCTTTGCTCCAAAACTCTTCTAGCAGGCTTAGAAAAGCCAGCGATTGACAAATAGGTGCCGGTTCAACGAAGCGTGTTATTTACTTGGTGCTGTAAGGTATCTGTAACATAGGCCCTCCGGAGGGAGAGATATAGACAAGGCCCTGGGTCCCTCCACCTACCTGACTCCATGCCTTGTGGGGTGTACATCAAGTTCCCACTGGGCAGGCAAAAGGGTTCCATGGTTCAAGGTATTCATATCCCACCCCAATTGTTTCCAAGTAGGAAATCACACTCCAGTTAAATTAACCAAGATTAAATACTGATCCTCACAATTGCCATAGTGAAGCTAATTCAAGGTCTAAGTAACAAAAATTCATGGCTTTAGAGGTTGATTTTGGAATTCAAGTCATATGGAAAATGTATTTGAGCTACAGTCTCCGCCCTCAAGTGTTAATAAGCTCAAAGGGCGGGTGTGTCCTTCTAAGCTGAATATGTATCTTATTGAGGGTGTTTGTGTCTTGCTGATTTGAGCTTCACCTGTTTTAAGCCTCACACATCCATAAAGATTATAAAAGGTGACTCTCTCTTTATCCCTCTGGTCCACATCCTTAAAACCAAGTTATTTGTGTAGTTTGATCATTTACCCAACATAGGACGCACATCCCATAATCAAAATAGAAAGAAGAGTGGGACTTGGATCCAGATAGCATTGTAAGTACATAGTTTGAAGCCCCCTTCCTTTCCTCCCATCTTGAGCACATAGTAATGACAGATGAAATATAAAAAGAAATGTAAAAAAAAAAAAAAAATTATAGCCAAGTTCAAAATCAAAATGACGGTCTATGGATGTGAATTGGAAGGGAAATCCAAAGGGGTGAGTGGAAGCTGGAACTGCTGTCTTGCTAAGCTCTGCATTAGTCTGGGATGCCTGAGAGTTTTGTTCTTGCATAGTAGGTAGATAGTATATGTGTTAAACACCAGGTAAAAGACCCATATCAGGCTCACCCCTCAGGGCTTCTGGGAAAGATTTTCTTCCCAAAAAAGCGTTTGTGGGGAAAAAGCTGCTGTCTTCTGCTTATATCTCCCATCTCACCTGGGATGTTATTATGTAATGACAGGATGCCTGAAGCCAAGACAGCCTCTTACCACTGTTGAGGAAAAGGAAAGATACTGACCTGGAATCCTGATGTTGTTGGACCACTCATTGACCCTTGGATCACCCAGCCTCTGTACTCCTAAAGTAAATAGTACATGTCATATAGTCTAACTAGTGCTGGTTGGATTTCCTCTTGCAGGAAGTCAAATGCATCCTAAGTGAAATAGTGTTATGTGTGTGTAGGTAGGGAGGTGGGCCAAGACCTCCCTCTTAAGATAAGCCTGCAAACAAAAATTCCAATGCACATGAGGAAATCAAATTTGATAAAAGACCTAAAACAAACTAATAAACTCCATGAATTCACCCCAAACAAAAGTAAAATTGTAGTCTAAAAATAACTTTAAATAAATATATCTAAGGTCCTCAGTGAGAAGAAGTATCACCAATAAAGGGACAGAAAGTATGAGACAAAATCAGGCAGAAGTTAAAACAACAAAAAACTCTTGAAAAACTAATTAGAAACCTTGAAAATTAAATATATAGTCATTGAAGTAAACTCAATAGGCAAAGTGTACAAGAAACTGGACACAGTGTAAGAATGGACTCAGAGGAAGTGAGCTGTAGGATAGCCATAACAGAGATAATTGTCAGAAAAATCCACTAAGAGACATGGAGGATAGCAAAGAAGTAATATTTGAGAGAGAAAAGTAGAACATTTCCAGGATTTAAGAGAGACATTAATTCTCACATTAAAAGTTTGCTCTGAGCACAAAGCAGGATTGACACAGATCAACAAAAGTTGACATGTCACAATGAAAAGGATAAAGAGAAAAATCTTTAAAATACCCAGACAAAAAAAATTACTAACTAAATAAGATGTGGTGATTAGACTGCCCTGGGGTATGGCTGGAAATTCCTCCCTCTTCCTGGGCTGTCCTCACTGCTCAGATTTCAGTACACTATCTTTGCTAACACTCTCTCGAATCTTGATCCTGTCATTAATTTCTTATCCCTTCCCCCATCTTATTCCCCACATTTCTTCAATATTCAAAGCCTACTCCCCTCCCATCTCAGCTTTTTTATTCATATCTCCTCTTGCTCAATTCCACATCAGCCGTTCTCTCACCAAACATCACCTTTTTTTCATTTATATCTCTATTATTTTTCCAAATAGGATTTGTGGTGCTTTGAAATCTGTATGCAATAGACAAAAAGAGTAATTGATTAGCAACCATCAGAACAAGACACTGAAGCCACAATTCCTAAAAATATTCTTTGCACAGTACTTCACACTTACTAAGGTCACACAGTTCAATGGGAGCTTTCAAGTGTCCAAAGCAAAAAGAGAAATACATTCAGTGCAATATTTTTAGTTTCCATAAAAAAATACAATGTATGAGTTGGTAAGGAGAAGTATTTCCATACAGAAGTCACGGATACAGGACCATGTTACAAGCTCTCTCTTGCTCCTACCCTCAACAGCATTTCTGTGACACCAAGGTGGATGGGTAGGTGTTAAGTCACAGAAACTCAGTTCCTTAGTGGCCTTTTGAAGCCTCTGAAGGACCCAGGCTGGAGCACAGAGCATGATCTGCCTATCATGGCTTCTCCCATCAAGCAAGCTGCAGCTGACCAAAGTAGGCAATTCCTCTGAATGTGCATCTTTGGCAAATAGGTATTTATCACACGTGTAGTTCTTCACATTCAATGAATCTGTGTAGCTGTTTTAAAGCCTTTTTAAGTTTTCATTATTCTTTTCTCTTTTTCTTATATTTAAGCATCTTAAATATGCTTTGGTCAGTTCCTCTAAGAGCATATCAATTGGATTGGTAACAGTCTTTGACATACTAAAGAAGACAAAAGAAAAAGTTGCCTCAAAGAATGCAGAAATTATGTAAAGGACAAAACTGTCCAATTTTGTGATGTTAGGCACAAATATTTAGGCATATACATCATTAGATGGGTCATATATGGAGGAAGCTTAACTGAATATTTCCCAAGTGTGACAACATTCCTAAAAATGTGCATGACATTTCCAAAAATAAATTATTAAATCAAAAGACATTTCTAAAATTATCAATAATAAAAAAGGAAATTTGAATCAACCATGCTAGAGGAAAGACTGAATTGCCATTTAATTCTGTCTCTAAACATTGATATTACAAAATTATTAACATGTGAAAAGTCAATCAAAGAGTATATAGCCCAAAAAAGGTCGCAAGAAAAACTCATCCAGGAAACTCTCCTATTCATGAGATGAGGATGATGAGGGCAAGAGTGGTTGCTTCATGCCAACACCTAAAAAGCTGGCCAGGGCTAGAAGTTGGCATTCCAGCCTCCAGCACACACCTCTGTTTCTGATCTTGCAGAACCTCCTACATATGTCGCATGGGAACACAGCTCAGATTCTGAGCACTAGTGGCTGAGTTCAAACCTGGCCCTGTGACTTGCTCTTCCATACCACTGTCCTCTACAGGCAGCTCTTTGTCTGCTTAAAGACTGCATTCTTTGTTGTTGTTTTGGTTTGGAGATGGTTGGTTTTTGTTTTATTTGAGTATAGTTGACACACAACGTAACATTAGTTTCAGGTGTACAACTTAGTGATTTGACAAGTTTATACATTATGCTATGTTTACAAGTATAGCTACCATCTGTCCCATTACATCATTATTACGATATCATTGACTGTATTCTTTATGCCCTGTTTTTTATTCCTGTGATTTACTCATTCCATAACTGGAGGCCTATATCTCCCTCTCCCCTTCACGCATTTTGCCAAACCCCCTATTCCCCTACCCTCTGGCATCCATCAGTTTGTTCTTTGTATTTATAATTCAGATTCTGCTTTTGTTTGTTTATTCATTTTCTAGATTCCATTTATGAGTGGAATCAAATGGTATTTGTCTTTCTCAGTCTGACTTATTCACTTAGCATAATACCCTCTAGGTCCATCTATGTTGTCTCAAATGGCGTGATCCCATCCCTTTTTATGGCTGTGTAATATTCCATTGTGTCCATATACCACATTTTCCTTATCCATTCATCTATTGACGGATACTTAGGTTGCTTCCGTGTCTTGGCTATTATAAATAATGCTGCGATAAACTTGGGGTGCATGTATCTTTTCAAATTCGTGGGTTTTTTTTTTAATTTTATTATGTTATGTTAGTCACCATACAATACACCATTAGTTTCTGATGTGGTGATCCACGATCCATTGTTTTCGTATAACACCCAGTGCTCCATGCAGTACGTGCCCTCCTTAATACCCATCACCGGGCTAACCAATCCCCCCTCCCCTCTAAAACCCTGTTTGTTTCTCAGAGTCCATAGTCTCTCATGGTTTGTCTCTCCCTCTGATTTCCGCCCCCTTCATTTTTCCCTTCCCTCTCCTAATGTCCTCCATGCTATTCCTTATGTTCCACAAATAAGTGAAACCATATGATAATTGACTTTCTCTGCTTGTTCTACTTTTGTGAAAAATGCTATTGGTATTTTGATGGTGGTTGCATTGAACCTGTAGATTGCTTTGGATAATATAGACATTGTGACCATATTAATTTTTCCGATCCCTGAGGATGGAACATCTTTCCATTTGTTTGTGTTGTCTTCAATTTCTTTCATCAATGTTTTATAGTTTTGAAAGTACAGGTCTTTCACCTCTTTGGTTAAGTTTATTTCTAGGTATTTTATTACTTTGGGTGCAATTATAAATGGTGGGTGTTTTTAATTTCTCTTTCTGCAATTTTATCATTAGTATATAGAAATGCTATTGATTTCTGGGTATTAATTTTGTATCCTGCCATCTTTGTTGAATTTATTTATTACTTCTAGTAGTTTTGGGGAGAATCTTTAGGATTTTCTATGTATAGTATCATGTCATCTGTGAATAGTGACAGTTTAACTTCTTCCTTACCGATATGGAGGCTTTTTATTTATTTTTCTTGTCTGATTGCTGTGGCTAGGACTTCAAGTAGTATGTTGAATAAGAGTGGCAAGAGTAGACATCTTTGTCTTGTTCTTGACCTTAGAGGGAAAGCTCTCAGTTTTCCACCATCGAATATGATGTTAGCTATGTGTTTTTCATATGTGGTCTTTATTAGGTTGAGGTATGTTCCCTCTAACCCCATTTTGTTGAGAGTTTTTATCATGAATGGATGTTGAATTTTATCAAATGCTTTTTCTACATCTATTGAGATGATCATATGATTTTTATCCTTTGTTTCATTGTTATGGTGTATGATGTTGATTGATTTGTGAATATTGAACCAACCTTGCATCCCAGGAATAAATCCTACCTGATCACGATGAATGATTTTTTAATGCATTGCCACATGTGGTTTGCTAATATTTTGTTGCGGATTTTTGTATCTATGTTCATCAGGGATATTGGCCTGTAGTTTTCTTTTTTTGTAGTGTCTATCTGGTTTTGTATCAGGGTAATGCTGGCCTCATAGAATGAATTTGGAAGCTTTCCTTCCTCTTCTAATTTTTGGAATAGTTTAAGGAGAAACTCTTCTTTAAGTATCTGGTAGAATTCACTCATGAATCTATCTGGTCCTGGACTTTAATTTTCTGGTAGTTTTTTGATTACCTATTCCATTTCATACTTATAATCACTTTATTTCTTCCTGGCTCAGTTTTGGAAGATTGTATGCTTCCAGAAATTTGTCCACTTCTTCTAGGTTGTCCAGTTTGCATTTGGCATATAATTTTCCTAGTATTCTGTTATAATCCTTTGTATTTCTGTGGTATCAGTTGTTACTTCTTCTCTCTCATTTCTGATTTTACTCATTTGGGTACTTTCTCTTTTTTTCTTGATGAGTCTGGCTAAGGGTTTGTCAATTTTGTTTATCTTTTCAAAGAACTAGTTCTTGGTTTCATCACTTTTCTTTTTTTAGTCATTTATTTCTCCTCTGGTCTTTATTATTTCCTTTCTTCTACTCACCTTGGGCTTTGTTTGTTCTTTTCTTTCTAGTTCCTTTAGGTGTAAGGTTAAATTGTTTATTTCAGTTGTTTCTTGTTTCTTGAGGTAGGACTGTATTGCTATATATTTGCCTCTTAGAACTGCTTTCACTGTGTCAAGAAATTTTTGGACCATTGTGTTTCATTTTCATTTGTCTCCATATATTTTTCTTTCATTTCTTCTTTGATTGCTCCATTGACTCATTGGTTGTTTATTATCATGTTGTTTAGTCTCCATGCAATGTGTTTTTTCCAGTTTTTTTCTTGTGATTTATTTCTAGTTTCATACCATTGTGGTCAGAAAAGGGGCATGGTATGATTTCAGTCTTCTTAAATTTTTTGAAGCATGTTTTATGGCCTAATATGTGATCTGTTCTGGAGAATGTTCCATGTGCACTTGAAAAGAATGTGTATTCTGTTGGTTTGGGGTGGAATGTTCTGTATATATCTGTTGTGTCCATCTGGTACAATGTGTCATTCAAAGACATTGTTTCTTTATTCTTTATTCTTTATTTCTTTCCTTATTATCTTTATTTCTTTATTTTTCTTTATTATCCAGACATCTTGTCTGTCAGATGATCTATCCATTGATGTAAGTGGTATGTTATAGTCCCCTACTATTATTGTATTGCCCTCAATTTCTCTATTTATGTCCGTTAATATTTGCTTTATGTATTTAGGTACTCCAGTGCTGGGTGCAGAGATATTTATAATATTATATCCTCTTGTCGGATTGATCCGTTTATCATTATCATTGTATAATGCCCTTCTTTGTCTTTTGTTACAGTCTTTGTTTTAAAGTCTATTTTGCCTGCTATATGTATTGCTACGCTGGACATTTTTTTGTTTGTTTCCATTTGCATGGTGAATGTTTTTCCATCCCTTTGCTTTCAGTCTGTATGCATCTTTAGGTCTGAAATAAGTGTCTTGTAGATAGCATATAACTGGGTCTTATTCTTTTATCTGTTCTCCCACTCTGTGTCTTTTGATTGGAGCATTTAGGCCATTTACATTTAAAGTAATTATTGATAGGTATGTACTTATTGCCATTTTTAAAATTTGTCATCTAGTTGTTTTGTAGCTCTTCTTTCTTCCTTTCTTCTTCTCTTGCTTTCTTTCTTTGTGACCAATGAGTATCTATAGTGTTTTGTTTGGCTTGCTTTCCCTTTATTTTTTGTGTAACTATCATAGGTTTTGAGTTTGTGGTTACCATGAGGTTCATATATAATATCCCAAGTAAATAACCGTCCATATTAATTTGATGGCCATTTAAGTTCAAACACATTCTAAAAAAAAAAAAAATCTTTTTTCTTTTACTTTTTCCTCTTCTCTTCCCTTTTTACTCACTTCTCCACATTTCGCATGTATGTTGTCATATTTTACATCTTTTTATTCATATTTTTCTTGTGTTGAATTATGGTCATTTCTTTTCCACTTAAAGAAGTCCCTTTAACATTTCTCTAGTTTAGTGGTGATAAACTCTTTTATCTTTTTGTTTGTCTGGGAAACTCTTTATCATTCCTTTTAATTTGAATGATAACCTTGCCAGGTAGAGTATTCTTAGTTGTAGGTTGTTCCTTTCAGCACTTTGAATATATCATGCCACTCCCTTCTGGCTTACAAAATTTTTGCTGAAAAATCAGCTCATAGTCTTATAGGTTTTCCCTTGCAGGTAAACTTTTTGTTTCTCTCTTGCTTCTTTTAGGATTCTCTCTTTATCTTTAATCTTTGACATTTTATTTGTATGTGCCATGGTGTGGACCTCCTCAAGTTCATTTTGTTTGGAACTCTCTGAGCTTCTTGGGCTTGGATGTCAATTTCCCTCCTTAGATTAGGGAATTTTTCAGTTATTATTTCTTTGAATAAGTTTTCTAAATCTTTCTCACTCTTCTTCTGGGACCCCTATAATGCAAAGTTTTGTTTGCTTAACATTGTCCAAGAAATCTCTTAATCTATCCTAATTTTTTTACATTCTCTTCTATTTCTACTGTTCAGCTTGTGTGCTTTCCATTACCCCATCTTCCAGATGGCTGACACATTCTGCATCCTCCAATCTATTGTTGATTCCCTCTACTGTGTGTGTTTTTTTTAATTTCAGTTACTGTATTCTTCAACTGTGATTGGTTCTTTTTAATATTTTCTATCTCTTTATTGAAGGTCTTACTGAATTCTTCCATTCTTTTCTCCAGCCCAGTGAGTATCTTTTCAATCATTACTTTAAATTCTTTATCAGGCATATTGCTTATCTCTGTTTCATTTAATTCTTTTACTGAGGTTTTTCTTGTTCTTTTGGAGTATTCCTCTGTCTCCCCAGTTTGCTTGACTTTCTGTGTTTGTTTCTATGGATTAGGCAAAATGACTACTCCTAAAGTTGAAGGAATGATCTTAGATATGGTGACCCCTATGCAGACTATGTATGCTTGGTGACTTTTGCCGGCTGACTGGAGCTATGACTATATATGCTACTCTTTTAAACCATGACTTTTTACAGAGAGAATAAAGAAATAATAATAATAATAGAAAAAATAAAATAACAGAAAAGAAAAAAGAGAACAAGAAAGAAAAGAATAAAACCAAAATGAGAAAATAAAAACAGGGGCGGCTGGGTGGCTCAGTTGGTTAAGCATCTGCCTTAGACTCAGGTCATGATCTCCAGGTCCTGGGATTGAGCCCCACATCAGGCTCCCTGCTCAGCAGGGAGTCTGCTTGTCCCTCACCCTCTGCCCCTCCCCCCTGCTCATGCTCTCTCTCTCTCTCTCTCTCACTCTCAAATAAATAAAATCTTTAAAAAAAATAGAAGAAAAAAAACAAGACAAATTTTAAAAAGTAAAACAAAAAAAAAGTAAAGATTGAAAAACAAAAACATAAAACCACAACTTGTTGTTTGTGCCTAGCACCACAGGGCAGCTAGTGTGAACTTCTGTATCCTGGACTCACCGAGGTCACAAGCTCACCATGAGTGGGACCCTGCCAAGGTGTAGGGGAAGAGAACATTCCCACAGGTCCTTGGCCCTTTTAAACCACAGCTTTTTTTCCTGTGCCTCAGTGTGACCAAGGCTGGTGTGGGCCTGCAAGCCCTCTGTCATGATCTAACCCACCAGTTATGGCATTGGGACCCTCCAGTTACGGCCTCTGAACCTGCCCCTTATGGCAGCCAGACCCTGTTCTGGTCTGGGCCCTTGAGGTGGAGGGGGAGAGACCATTCCCACAGTTCCCCAGGACCTCTAAACTGCAGTTTTTCCTCTGTATCCCAGCACATCTAGGGCTGGTTGGACTTGTGGACCTTGGACTCACTGAAGTTGCAAGTACATGGAGATGATTAGACCCGCTTGCCACAGTGTCTAGACCCTGCTCCAGTCCAGGCTTCCAAGGTGGGGTGGGAATATAAACTCTGTCATTCTCAGTCCCTCTGACCCACACAGCTTTCCCATATCTCCTCCACCACTTGGCAGAGTTCTAGTGTTGTCTCTGTTATATGCAAGTTGCTCTTTTAAACCACAGGTTTTTGTTTGTTTGTTTGTTTGTTTTTCTGTGCCCAAGTACACAGAATCTGTTCCTGATCGTTCAGTGCTATCCCTCCCCACTGCCATTTGCAGCATTGAGGGTGGAGGTTCTCCTTGTTACCATGTGTCCATTTCTCTTGCTGTTCTCTTGCCATTCTCTCTGCCTTTGGTCATTAAGTTCAGTCAGCCCTCAGTTCTTCTTTAGGAGGAATTGTTCTACTAATAGGTATAATTTGGTGTGTTCTATGGAGGAGGTGAGTTGAGTCTTCCTATGACACCATCTTGAACTGGAACTCCCCCCTTGAAGCCTGAATTAATAAATGAGGGATTCTTTGCTTATAATATGCATGCAAATCAAGGCATTCTGTCCATTTACCAAATACTACCCATAGACTTGTAGCCAGGTAAAATCTCACTCACTGACTCAAAAGTTTTAGCTTTCAATATCATCAGCTTCTTAGCTTTTAACCCAGAGGTCTGTACTGATTGATAAAGTTGTTCCAAGCAGTAGCAAATAACTTAACTTCAGCCTTTCCCTTGAAAATTATTGTAATAGGGCTGCAGAGTCTGGGAGACAGGCTGTTTCCCCCATTTCTCTGTTCCCTGGGTGTTTTGCTGAGTTGTGTACTAAGACAACACATATGGAACATAGTCCCCAAATGTAAGACAGTTAATCACAGCTCAGTCAGTGCTCCAGACCCCAAAGGAAGTTACTTCTCCATTATAGGCCTTCAGACTTGAACTGTAATCTATACCATTGGCTCTCTGAGTCACAGGCCTTCAAACTACACCACTGGCCTTCCTGGGTTCTCCAGTTTGCAGATGGATCACAGGACTTCTCAGCCTCCCAATCACATAAGCCAATACCTTATAATAAATATCTTTATTTAAATATCTTTATTCACTTACTTATTCTCATTATATATAATATATATGTGTATATATATATTCTTATTTTTAATATACATATATATATCTTCTATTGACTCTCTTTCTCTGGAGAACCCTGACTACACCTAATACACCTACCACAGTGGATAAACTGGGGAATTTCACTAGGAAAACTCATTGTAGTCCACTGACTGTCAGATTCTTAGAATAAGTAAAAATGATCATATACTATATAAAAAACTAGAGCATGTAAAATGACTTATCAGCAAAAGTTCTGATTACAAACTGTACCCCTATGAATATGTATCACAGACTAGGTTGAGCATAGTGGAAATAATAAGTAAATTACCAACTGTAATAGTTAATTTTATGTGTCATCTTGGCTGGGCTACAGTACCCAAATATTTTGTCAAACATTACTCTGGATGTTTCTGTGACAGTGTTTTTGAATGAGGTGAACATTTAAATCAGTAGACTTTGATAAAGCACAATATCCTCTGTGATGTGGGTGGGCCTCATCCAATCAGTTGAAGGCCTCCCCCATGAAAGAAGGAATTCTGCAGCAGATAGCCTTTAGACTCGAACTGCAACACTGGTTCTTTCCTGAGTCTCTGTTACCTCATGAGCCAATTCCTTAAATAAATCTCTCTCTCTTTCTTCAAACATACACACACACATACACACACATATCCTATTGGTTCTGTTTCTCTGGAAAACCCTAATACACCAGCAAAGATGGTTTGAAGTAGCATATGATCCAAAAATCCAATAAAATATGCCACATCTTTGAATATAGCCTATGGCAAAATTCCTTTTATAGTTCTTAATCTTACATTAAAAGAAAATTATATAGACCAGATGTTGCAAACTTTTGGGCCTTATCTAACCTACAGTGTGCCTAGTTAGGCTCCCGATGCAAAATTTTTGTTAATTTTAGAAGTATTTAACAATTAAAAATCAGGATATTTCACTGTTGAGTTCACTTTTGAATTCAGATTTCAGCTTCTCTTGGAAAGCCAGGGGAGCTGGTCGTATGGAGCTGGCACTCATGCTTGGCAAAACTTGGCTGGAGCTGAGGAGCTGCTAATTTAGACAGGGTACATCCCCCGCCACTGTCTTCACAGTCCCACCCTCCTGACACTCTCTGTCTCCCTCTTTTACATCACCTACCTGGCTCCTGCAGGCATTTGGGTGTGTGATCCTTGATAACAACAAGAGGATAATGAAGAGGAAAAAGAAGTCAAGGGGTCCTGCCTTTCTATCTGTCTTCCACCAGAGTCAATGCTCACTGGCTGGGTGACTTCTGACAAGTCTATAACTTTTAGGAGCCTTGCTTTTCTCCTGGGTAAAATAGGGCTAATGGTACAGATCCTGCATGATGTTTATGAGAATTAAATTGTATAATGTTTGCACAACACCTGGTAGCTATTATTATGATTAGTTTATTCAGACGCAAGCCATACTCCATTCAGGAAAGATGGAGCTAAGCCAGCCAGGGCATAAAGGAGATCAGATTCATGCTGTGAATGCTGCTTCCTTATGCAGCTTAAGCAATGTGGAGTTTGAAAATGCAAGGTTAGATATTCCGTTAATCCCTTGCAATGATCTTGGGAGGTTGCTATTGCTGTTACCCATGTTTAATAGGTGAAAGTGCTGAGGTTCCAAGAGTCCTGGCCTCTGTTCTCTCCTGAACACATCTTTGTATCACAGCCCTCACCAAATGCATTATGACAATTACCGATGCCCATGTCTGCTTTTCCTCCTGGGCAGTGAGAACCTCAAAATGAGGAACAAATGGGAGTTCTGCCATAGCCCTGGTGAATCACAGAGGGCCAGGCTCAGGAAAATGCTCAGCCAACCCTGGCTGAATCAGACTGTCAACAGAGGTGGGACCTACATCAGAGAATCAGCACAAGTCCCAGAGGCAGGTGCTGCTCTGGTCTGACTCTTCGACCACTGTTCTCTCCCCTCAACAAAAACAGTGATATCTTCCCTTTCACTTCCTTCATCTGCTCTGGGGCCCACTACTTCCTCACCAGAAGGGCATTGGGAGTTTCACCTGTGCAGTCAAATGTGGATCCCAGGGTGGTGATGGGGGCTCCAACAGAAAGAAATGTGACATCACATTCTTGTGATGTGCTAGAGGATGCTGAAATGTACTAGAGGAAGGTACCTCTGGCACCTTCCAGAACTGCCAGTACCTGGGCAGCCCAGGCTGCTCCCTTATCCTCACCATACCCCACCACCTCCCTAACCCAGGCTCTCCAGCACTCTGGGACCTGATCCCCTGTACAACAACATGAAAACATTGTATCCAACACAACAGATGCTACAACAATTTTAAAAATCAGATTTATTTTAGTCTGACTTACAAAGTCACCCATTTTAAGTGCACAGTGTGATGAGTTTTGACACAAGTTTACGATCTTATAACTACTACCACAGTTAAGACATACAGTTGATCCTTGAACAATGTGGGGGCTAGGAGGGCCAACTCCTACACAGTTGAAAATCCCCATATAACTTTTGACTCCCCTAAAACTGAACAACCTATGGTTGACCACAAGCCTTATCAATAACATAAGCAGTTGATAATACATATTTTGTATGTTATACATATTATATGCTGTATTCTTCCAATAACATAAGCTACAGAAAAGGTTATTAAGAAAATCATACGAAAGAGAACATACATTTACAGTACTATACTGTATTTACTGAAAAAAATCCATGTGTAAGTGGACCATGTAGTTCAAAAATTCCTGGCTTCAGGTTACTGATCTGTATCCTGTTGCTACACTTTGGCTCTTTCTAAAATGTCATAAGATGTAAGTTTAGAGTATATAGTCTTTGGAGCCTGCCTTCTTTTGCTTACCATAGTGCTTTTAAAATTCAGTTATGTTGTTGCATCTACCATTAGGTTATTCCTCTTTATTGCTGAGTAGTATTCCATTGTATGAATATACCACAATTTATTTATCCATTCACCTGTTAATAGACATTTTTGTTGTTTCTAATTTTTGTCTACTTTGAATAAAGGGGCTATGAACTTTATGTAAAAATATTTTATGCAGGATATGTTTTTATTTCTCTAGGATAAATAGCTAGAACTGCAGTGGCTGGGTCATACAGTAGATGTATTTTTAACTTTATAAGAAAATACCAAACTATTTTCCAAAGTTGCAATGTTGTTTTGCTCTCCCACTAGCAATTTACAAGGGCTCCAGTTGTTCCATGTTGTCTCTGACACTTCGCATTGCCAGTCTTTTTAATCTAGTCATGCTACTCTGTGTTGTGGTATCTCAAGCATATTTTAATCTGAATGTCCTTTATGACAACTGATATTAATCATCTTTTCATGTTTATTTGCCATACCTATATCTTCTTTGGTAAAGAGTCTTATCAAGGGTGCCTGGGTGGCTCAGTTGGTTAAGCAACTGCCTTCGGCTCAGGTCATGATCCTGGAGTCCTGGGATCGAGTCCCGCATCGGGCTCCCTGCTCAGCGAGGAGCCTGCTTCTCCCTCTGACCCTCCCCCCTCTCATGTACTCTCTCTCATTCTCGCTCTCTCAAATAAATAAATAAATCTTGAAAAAAAAAAAAGAGTCTTATCAAATCTCTGTCCTTTTTTTTTTTTTTTAATTGGGTTATTTGGATTCCCAGTACTAAGTTTTAAGAGTTCTTTATTTTTTTATTAAAGATTTTTTTTTTTATTTATTTACTTGGGGTGGGGAGGGACAGAGGCAGATGGCAGGGAGAGAATCCCAAGCAGACTCCACACCAATCATGGAACCCAACATGGGGCTTGATCTTATGACCCTGAGATCATGACCTGAGCCAAAATCAAGAGTCCGACACTTAACCAACTGAGCCACCCGGGTGCCCTAAGAACTCTAAATATTCTGGATACAAGTCCTTTATCCAATATATGGTTGGCAAATATTTTCTCCCAGTCTGAGGCTTGCATTTCCATTTTCTTAACAGGGTCTTCCAAAGGGCAGAAATGTTTGGTTTCCATGAAGTCCAATTTATCAGTTTTTTTCTTTTATAGTTTCTGCTTTTTTGTGTTTATCTAAGAAATCTTTACCTAAGCCAGCCACAAACATTTTCTATGTTTACGTCTAGAAATTTTATGGTTTTAGCTTTTATATGATAGTATGATCCATTTTAGGTTAATATTTGTATATTATATGAGGTCAGGATGAAGGTTCATTTTTCTTTCCAAATTAGTATCCAATTGCTTCCACTCTACTTGTTGAAAAGGCTAGCTTTTCTCCAGTGAATTTTCACAGCACCTTGTTGAAAATCAATTGGACATGTATGTATGTATCCATTTCTGAACTTTTCCTTCTATTTCATTGAGTTATATATCTATCTTTATTCCAAATCCACACTACCTTGATTGCTGTAGTTTTATACAGTGAGTTTGGAAATTAGGAACTGTGAGTTCTCCCCTGTTATTCTTCTCTGGAAAAATGGCTATGGTTATTCTAAGTTTCTTGAATTTCTATAAAAACTGTAGAATTAGCTTGTAAAAGAAACTGTGAGGAGCCTGCTATGATTTTGATTGGAATTGTTTTGGATCCACAGATCAGTTTCAGGAGAATTGATATCTTAACAATACTGAGACTTCAAATTCATAAACATAGTATATTACTCCATTTCTTAAGTCTTTTTTAAGCATACATGAGCCTATATATACACATAAGATATATACATAGCATGCATGATCAAATACATTGTTGGTATTATTTTGAACAAACTGTTACCTATGAGATCAATTAAGAATAAGAAAAATAGAAGTTTTTATTTTACCTTCATGTATTACTTCTTTGGTATTCTTCCTTACTTTATATAGATCCAAGTTACTATACTGTTTTTCTTCTCTCTAAAGAATTTCTTTTAACATTTTTTACAAGGTAGGTATACTGACAACGCATTCTCTCAATTTTTGTCTGAGAAAATCTTAATTTCTCCTTCACCTTTGAAGGATAATTTCACAGAGTACAGAATTGTAGGTTAACTTTTTTTCTCAATACTTTAAATATTTCACTACATTCTTCTCGCTTTCAAGGTTTCTGAGAAGTCAGATATAATCCTTTATCTTTGTTCCCTTTTAAGTAAGATTTTTTCCCCTCTGGCTTTTTTCAGAATTTTTTATTATCTTTGATTTTCTGTAGTTTGAAAATAATATGCTTATGTGTAGTTTTTTGGCATTTATCCTGCTTGGTGTTTTCTAAGCTTTCTGGATCTGTGGTTTGATATCTGACAGTAATGTGGGGAAATTTTCAGTCACTACTGCTTGAAGTATTTTTTCTGTTTCTTTCTATTCCCTTCTTTCCTGATATTTACCATTACCTGCATTTTATAACTTTTGTAGTTGTCCCATAGTCCTTGAATATCCTAGTCTGTTTTTTTTTTTTTCCCAGTCTTTGTTCTCTTTGCTTTTCTGTTTTGAAGGACTCCACTGAAATAACCTCTAGCTAGAGATTCTTTCCTCAGCTGTATCCAGTCTACTAATAAGCTCATCGATGCCTTTTAAATTTCTCTTACAGTGTTTTTCATCTCTAGCATTTCTTTTTGGTTCTTTCTTAGGACTTATATCTCTCTGCTTACATATACCATCTGTTCTTGCATTATGTCTATTTTATCCATTAGATTCCCTTAACATAATAAATCATAGTTGTTTTAAATTCTTGGTCTGATAATTCCAACATCTCTGACATGTTTGGTTCTGATGCTTGCTCTGTCTCTCAAATTGTGTTTTTTGCCTTTTGGTATGCCTTGTTATTTTTCTTGACAGCTGGATATGATGCACTGGGTAGAAGAAACTGTTGTAAATAGACCTTTAGCAATGCGGTGGTGAGTTGTGATGGGAGGGGAAGCTTTCCACAGTCCTACGATTAGGTCTTAGTCTTTTAATGAGCCTGTGCCTCTGGACTGTGAACCTCACATGAAGTTTCTCAAGGTTTTTTTCTTCCCCATCTTAGGTGGGACAGGACTGCTAGAGCCGGCTAGAACTGGTTATTTCCCTTTCCCCCAGTCAGTCGGATAAATACCCCAGCAAGTTGAGCTCTGGTTAACTAGTTTCCCCTGAGGGCAGGTCTTGTTAAGGACAGAGTGCCATGACATATTTCAGAATGATTCCTTTTTCCTTCTGCCTGCCAAAATCACAAGGGTATTTTTCCTAGATATATACTGCAGGAAACTAGAGGTAAATCTCACAGAACTATGGGATCCTCCCCTATAACTGGATCCTCCTGGAGTTTTTAACTCTCAGACTGGTCCACACTTAGCCACCAGCAATTTGTCAATTATAGTTCAGGTTTTCCTACCTCCACACTGGTTCCTGTTGTGGTTTCTAGTTGTGACTCCCTGCATTCACATGTCTGTCTCTCCAATCTTGGGGGTAGTATTTTGCCCTGTGTCCTCCCCTCTCTTCTGGATCTAAGAAGAGTTGTTGATTTTTTGGTCATTCAGCTTTTTACGTATTGTTAGGACAGAGTGGAAATGTCCAAGCTCCTTACTATGGAACCATAAACTGGAAGTCCCTTAAGTCTTTAAAATTTTTTCTCAGCAAATATTTTTCTGTATACTAAATATATATTCAGTATGTACAGATTTTGTATGTATTTTTAAATGTTTTCCCTATTTCATATCTTCCCTAAATGATTTTATATTTCTGACGTTATTTTAAATGGCATTATTAATTTCAAGTCTGATGCTTTTGTTGCTAGTATATGGAAATACAATTTATTTCTGTACATTGACCTTATGTCCTATAAACCCATAAAATTACTTAGTTGTTCTAATAGCTTTTTTATGGATTTATTAAGATTTTCTATGGAGACAATTATGTCATCTGTGAATAAAGACAGTTTATTTCTTTCTCAGTCTGTGTGCCTCTTATTTCTTTTTCCTGCCTTATTGTACTGGCTATGACTTCCAGTAAATGATAAATAGATGTGGTAAAAGTGGTCATGCTTTCCCTTGTTTCCCAACCTAAATGGAAATTATTCAATCTTCCACCATTACATATGGATGTTAACTGCAGGTTTTTCATAAAGGTTCTATCAGGTTGAGGAAATTCCATTTATTCCTAGCTTTCTGAGAGTTTTCATCATGTGTTGTTGTATTTTGTCAGATGTTTTTTCTGTATCTACCGAGATGAATAAATTTCTTTATGTGTTAGTCTGTTGCAATGGTGAATTATATTGGTACATTTTCAAATAATAAACCAACATGCTGCTTTAGTTCAAACTGAAAATGGCCCATATGTCAATAAGACAATGGTTTAAAAATTGTGATTTACACACATATATTTCAACTTTATTCTATCATATCAGCAATAAGAAGGCAATAAACCTAAAAAATATAAACAAGAGATATGGTCAAATTACAGGAAGGGAACCCCAAGTTATTGACGTGTATATGAAGAAATTTTTTACCTCACTGGTAATCAGAGAATTGCACACTGAAATAAGAAAACACCATGTTTTATCCAGTGATTTCAATAGTCACAGGCTTCTGGTTACTTCCCTTTCGGGGATACAAAATTTGATGTCATGATAAAACACCCAATTATTGACAACAATTAAATAATTACTGTCTACTAGCTGGCTAAGAGAAGAGTAACAGGTGTTGCTGTGTTGAAGGGGCACATAGCAGATATGATTGACAAGAAGCAGCCCCATATCTTAGTACCCACCTGGAAGAAACTCTTACACAAGTCCAAGGACAAGGAGAAACATTCAAGAATGTTTATCACTATGTTGTTTGTGATAGCTGGCAGTGAGACCCTGCATCTACTGGAATAGAAGTTTTTCATGGGAGTTCATGGATTGAATGGTTTCTACTTACCTGTATCCTTTCCTCCATTGCCCTGCTTTCTGGTCTATGCAGCATGGCTTTCTCTCCCCAACACTATCAGATCACTGTCCTGGAACAGATTAGCTGTTCTATGTTCACTCTAAAATATGTGCAATAATAATAATTAATATTTCATGATTAATAAGTTTGCTTGCCTTCTTGGAAATTTGATGAGCTTTTGGGGAATCATTTGGTTAGCCTGACTCTATTAATAAAAGATGCCCAAAGAAATTTATGCTGGTCTCTTTTTCACACTGTAAAGTTTTGCTCTGCAAGAAGAGGCATTCCAACATCTTTGAAGCTATGGGTGTTTCCCTTAGAATTACAATGATGAAGGTGGCATCTCTCCCACTGAAACATTAACAAAGGGCTTTCTCAGCATTTATGCCTTTACCCTCTCCTACCTCCTTCCTCAGGTCAGCTGCTCAGATTCAGATGGAAAGTAAGCTAATGGGAAACAATAATGTCTTTTCCAAAGGTTTCTCCTCCTTTTTCTATCAATGGGCTGACTTGGCATTTTGTTGGCAGCCTTCAGAGCACTTCACACTTCCCTGGAAAGTGTTGAAAGCAATTTATAAGTTCTCGGCACATGTAATAAATAAGCTTTCAAAACAATCTCTTTTCAAATTGCCAACAGTATATAGACTGGGTGAGATACTGTTTTCTTCTCTGCTGATTTCCCATGGGCGATATTACCAAATAATTATAAAGACCATAGGGATTGAGGTAGCAGTTCAGTGACTATAAATCACTGATATTCCATGACAGGCTTGTCATTGCACAAAAAAATATGTTCCAGAAATGACAATACACTGGCATCATATTACTTCTCTCAATCTGGTTTTAGGTCTAGAAGTTCAAAAATGTTGGTCGGATCAGGTGCGGTGAATATCTACAGATTTTGCCCCGCACCATCCACTTGCCATTCTGCACTTAACCCCTGCCTCCCTCTGGAGAACTATCCCCTCCCACACAGACACCAAGTCCTCTGAGTGGGTTCAGCCCATGCCCAGCTCCAGGGCTGAACACGTAATTTGAGTCTAAGCCAATCACCAGACTGCATTTCCATGGCCATGGCCATTGGCTTAAGAATGGTCACATGACCCAACCAGAGCCAATAAAAATGCAGTAAGCCACCACCGGGGCTTCTGGGAAAGAGACAGGTATTTTCGTTTCTGCATTTAACTGTAAGAAGGAAGAGTTTGAGATTTGTTGCCACCATCATGTTACCACATGAAACCTGAGACTACAGTCAAGACAGAAAGAGGCAGAGCTGAGATGTGGAAAGAAACAGTCCTTAAATTCAGCTGTGTCTGAAACTCTAACTGGATGGTTCTATTAAATGAGCCAAAAATTCTTTTTCTTTTCCCCCTGCTTAAGCAAGTTTTGATACAACATTCTTTTACTTCCAAACCAAACCAAGGGCATCTGGGTGGCTCAGTCGGCTGAGCATCTGACTTTTAATTTCAGCCCAGGTCATGATCTCAGGGTCCTGCTCAGCATAGAGTCTGCTTGGGATTTTCTCTCTCCCTCTCTCTCTCTACCCCTCCCTATTCTTGTGCACTTTCTCTCTCTCATAAATAAATAAATCTTTAAAAAAAAAATAAAAACCCTGAGTGCCCCACCATATACCCTGCTTTTGGGTTTGAGAAATACTTTCAGTGTAGGTAAAAGTATAAACCAAGTGATGGGATAAAAAGCCTGTATTTCTATATTTCCTAAAGCAGTTAACACATCCTGGCCACACTTACCTTTCCAAGATGGTGTGTGTGTGTGCGTGTGCGTGTGTGTGTGTGTGTGTAACTGATTGAATGAGTGGACACAGAATAATTCTGTCAGGAATAATTCATGTCAAGTGTTAGGGAATCCCTAAGTTTCAAAGCACAATCATTGGAATTTGGAAGCTCCAGGGTAAATATGCAACTGCCTATCAATGCTGAATGAGCAGAACTCCCTAAAGACTGAGCCATAGAATAAAATGCCTGTGGGCAAGAAGACTCTCACTGACCGTCTCTGGGCAAGGCCACCTGTCTCCCGTAACAGGGAAGGCCCCTCCCATCCCCACCTATACATTGCAGATGCACCCCTGAAGTAGTGAACAATCAGATTCAGGGCCTCAGAGTGCCTTCCACATCAAAGGGATGTGAGAGTGAGGGCTGAAATGGGCAGCATGAATTTATGGAAGAAACTCATACAGAGCCTGAGGTCCATGGCAGGAAGAAGCTGGCTTCCTCCTGACATGGGCAAGTTAAGCATTCTCAGAAACTCAAAACTCTTTTCAGACAGGGAGGGCACAGGACTCCAAAAAGAGGAGTCTCACAAGACCTAGAATTTAAGAACCTAGACATGAGCAGGAATGGACTTAGAAAACTGTAAACTGAGCAAAGTTTTTTTTCTCACCACTGAAGCCCATGTCCCCTATCTGCACCTCCCTCCCAGAGGTCCACGGCAACTTTGTGGCTTCAGTCACTTAAGAGATGAGTCAGATACTCCTTTATACAAAGAAGTTGGAAATTAGTGTGAGCAAGGGATAGAAAGAAAGAAAGAGAGAGAGGAAAGAAAGAAAAAGAAAGAAAGAAAGAAGGAAGGAGGGAAGGAAAAAGAAAGAGAAAGAAAGAAAGAAAGAAAGAAAGAAAGAAAGAAAGAAAGAAAGAAAGAAAGAAAGAAAGAAGAAAGAAAGAAAGAAAGAAAGAAAGAAAGAAAGAAAGAAAGAAAGAAAGAAAGAAAGAAAG
>NW_022589713.1:16651992-16656600 GCF_004348235.1 Phoca vitulina | reverse complement strand
AAGAAAGAAAGAAAGAAAGAAAGAAAGAAAGAAAGAAAGAAAGAAAGGAAGGAAAAAAGGGGGGGTTGCAGAGGGTATAGCCAGTCTTTGGTTCTGCTCAAGAGGTGAAAATTCTCAGGCATTGACAAGGCACCTACACATCCACAAACTTCCTTCTCTACACAAAGAATGGAATTCCACTGCTGGAGTTGTATTCTTTTAGCTTTTTATTTTAATCTCATTAAGATAAAGATGTCTTTGGAGAGAAAGTGGCTCAGACATTAAACTGTTGTCTTTTACTCCTCTGTGTGACAACTTTGTTATTAAAGAAGAAAGTGTGATAACTAGGAACATAAATACATGAGGAAGACAAGGAAATGGGACATGTATGACGGGAAATGGTATTTGGGCAAGTGGTACACAGGGGTGCGCAGAGCACAGACTTTGGAGTCAGAAAGACCTGGATTCAAGTCTTGATTCTGTTACCTACTAACTTTTACCTTGGGCTAATTACTTCACTTCTTTGAAATTCTACTACCTTTTTTGTGAAATAGATATATAAATACCATCTCCATGCCTTTGATCATTGCATCCTCTCTGTCTCAAATGCCCACATATTCCTTGCCATTTGACTGCTAATTCCTATTCAGACTATATGTGATCCATGTCACCTCCTCAGGAAGACTGGACTACAGCATCCACTTACGTAGAACAGAGGCAGTATTGGTTGTAACTCTTGCTATTCTGCACTGTGACTTCTCCCTTTGACTGTCTCCACTACAGTGAGAGGGCTTTGAGACCCAGAATCTGTCTCTTACTCCCCAGTGCTTAGGAAATTTGAAAACATTAGCAAGAAGGATCTTCTTGGGATGTGTAGGTGCCTTGTCAATGCAAAAAGAGATGGAGACACTGGGCTTAGGTAAGCTGGGGAGAAGCAGGGCCTCCTGTGGGAGGCTGTTCCTCTACCACATGGAGAAACAAGTAGGCAGAGCTGAGAGAAGGATGGGCAGCCATAGCACTTCTCCTTTCCCCAAACCAGCTTCTTAACCTGGAACAGAAGACTGAATGGAAACAAGACAGGATTTGTGACCACTATTATTAGACAAAGTTGAATTCAAGGTCAAAAGCACTGTGTGGGGGTAGAAACAGTCACTTCACAATGATGAAGCATGCAATCCACAATGGAGATAATACTGTCATGAACCATTAATAATCAAATAACAAAGCATTAATATCAGTAAAGTAAAACCATAGGAAATACAAAGAGAAATTGACAAAAAAAGTAATAAAAGTATTTAAGACACCTCTTTAGATTGCTGACAGATCAAGTATATGAAAATAAGTAAGGATATAAAATATGTGAACAATATAATTAAAATTATGCCTTTCTAGGTTGCTATGTTGCATTTACAAATATTATCTTTCAGACATAAATTCCAAGAAGCTGTTATAATGCAGAGAACTACATTCTAAGATTGCAATACAATAAAACAGTAAATAAGTAGCAAACATAGAAACATAGAAAAGCCGATTGAAGGGGCGGAGCAAGATAGCGGAGGAGTAGGAGACCTGGATTTCATCTGGTCTCAGGAATTCAGCTGGATAGGGATCAAACCATTCTGAACACCTACAAACTCAACAGGAGATCGAAGAAAAGAATAGCAACAACTCTCTGAACAGAAAAGCGACCACTTTTTGGAAGGTAGGACGTGCAGAGAAGTGAATCCGAGGCGATATTCGGGAGGATAGACGGCGGGGGAGGGGGACTCTGTCGGCCGCTTCTGGCAAGCAATAGAGACACGGAGCACAAAATCGGAACTTTTAGAAGTCTGCTCCGCTGAGGGACGTCACTCTGGTGGCTAAGTGGGGGGTGGAATCCTCGCGGGACAGTGTGGTCTCAGGACCCTCAGGGTCACAGAAAGACCGGGGGTGCCTGAGTGCGCAGAGCTCCCAGGTATCGGAGCGGGGAAGCCGGCTGCAGAGACAGAGCCGAGGAGCAGGCTCTCAGCTTGGGGTTGCCATAAACCATGATCCACAGCACAGTCGGGCCACTGCTCCTCCAGCAGGGACCCAACAAGCGGCAGATCCGGGGAGACTCACCTTCTTCCCCCGGGAGGAGAGGTGCGGGAGCGCACCGCGGGGATCTGCTGGGTTTGGAGACTCCACATGGGGTCGGGTGCCAGAGATAGAAACGCTCGGTCACAGGCCGGGTGAGCACGGAGTGCGGCCGGAGACGGGGAGACGGGAGTGACTGACGGCTTTTCTCTGGGGGCTCACTGAGGAGCGGGGCCTGAGTTCTCGGCTCCTCCGGGGCGGAGATTGGGAGGCTGCCATTTTCACTCTTGGCCTCCAAAGGTGTACGGAAAGCTTGCAGGGAACAAAAGCTCCCGAGAGCAAAACCGAGCAGATTACTTAGCCCGGACCGGGCAAGGGCGGGGCAATTCCACCTCCGGCAAAGACATTTGGGAACCACGGCAACAGGCCCCTCCCCCAGAAGATCAGCAAGAATAGCCAGCCAAGACCAAGGTTACCGATCAATGAGAACGGCAGAACTCCAGCGCTAGGGGAATACTGCATATAGAATCCATGGCTTTTTTACCATGATTCTGTAGTCTTTCAAAGTTAATTTTTTTCTAACTTTTTTTTTTAATTTTTCTTTTTCCCTTTTTCAACCAACATCTTATCAATCTCTTTTTTAAAAAAACATTTTTATTTTTCATTTTTAGAGTCATATTCTATCCCTTCATAGTAGTTACCCGTATTTTTGGCATATATATATAAGTTGTTCTCTCTTTAAAATTTTGAGATAGTTTCTTCTAACAGATCAAAATATACCCTAAATCTCTAGTGTATGGTTTTTTTCTACTCCCCTGCCTGATCACATTCTCTCCTTTTTCTTTTTTTTAAATCCTCTTCTTTCTTTTTTCAAACAACTTCTTATCAATTCCTTTTATAAAATTTTTTATAATTTCCACCTTTACAGCCATATTCCATCCCTTCATCAGATCAACCCTTATTGTTGTACATATATAAGTTTTTCTTTCTTTAAAATTTTGGGAGGCATGTTCTTCTAACAGACCAAAATACACCCAAAATCTAGTGTGTGGCACTGATCTATATACCAGCCTGATCATATTTGATCATATTCTGTTTTGTTTTGTTTTGTTCGGTTTTTGTTTGTTTTTATCTTTATCTTTTTCTCTTTTTTTTTCTTTTTCTTTTTTCTCTCTTTCCCTTTCTTTTCCCCCTGCTTCAGGTCTTTTCTGATTTGTTTAGAGTATATTTTCTGGGGACGTTGTTACCCTGTTAGCATTTTGTTCTCTCATTAATCTATTCTCCTCTGGACAAAATGACAAGGTGGAAAAAATCACCTCAACAAAAAGAACAAGAGGTAGTACCGACTGCCAGGAACCTACTCAATACAGACATTAGTACGATGTCGGATCTAGAGTTCAGAATCATGACTTTAAAGATACTAGCTGGGCTTGAAAAAAACATGGAAGTTATTAGGGAAACCCTTTCTGGAGAAATAAAAGAACTAAAATATAACCACGTCGAAATTAAAAAGGCTATTAATGAGGTGCAATCAAATATGGGGGTGCTAACTGCTAGGATAAATTAGGCAGAAGAGAGAATCAGTGATATAGAAGACCAAATGATGGAAAATAAAGAAGCTAAGAAAAAGAGAGATAAACAACTACTGGATTACGAGGGCAGAATTCGAGAGATAAGCAATACCATAAGACAAAACAACATCAGAATAATTGGGATCCCAGAAGAAGAAAGAGAGAGAGGGGCAGAAGGTATAATGGAGCAAATTATAGCAGAGAACTTCCCTAATTTGGGGAAGGAAACAGGCATCAAAATCCAGGAAGCACAGAGAACCCCTCTCAAAATCAATAAAAATAGGTTAACACCCCTACATCTAATAGTAAAACTTACGAGTCTCAGACACAAAGAGAAAATCCTGAAAGCAGCTCGGGAGAAGAGATATGTAACCTACAATGGTAGAAACATTAGATTGGCAACAAATTTATCCACAGAGACCTGGCAGGCCAGAAAGGACTGGCATGATCTATTCAGAGCACTAAATGAGAAGAATATGCAGCCAAGAATACTATATCCAGCTAGGCTGTCATTGAAAATAGAAGCAGAGATAGAAAGCTTCCAGGACAAACAAAAACTAAAGGAATTTGCAAACACAAAACCAGCCCTACAAGAAATCTTGAAAGGGGTCCTCTAAGCAAAGAGAGACCCTAAAAGCAACATAGACCAGAAAGGAACACAGACAATATACAGTAACAGTCACCTTACAGGCAATACAATGGCACTAAATTCATATCTTTCAGGAGTTACCCTGAATGTAAATGGGCTAAATGCCCCAATCAAAAGACACAGGCTATCAGATTGGATTAAAAAACAAGACCCATTGATATGCTGTCTGCAAGAGACTCATTTTAGACCCAAAGACACCCCCAGATTGAAAGTAAGGGGGTGGAAAACGATTTACCATGCTAATGGACACCAAAAGAAAGCTGGGGTGGCAATCCTTATATCAGACAAATTAGATTTTAAACCAAAAACTGTAATAAGAGATGAGGAAGGACACTATATCCTACTTAAAGGGTC